>NC_056735.1:75236825-75239325 GCF_019279795.1 Protopterus annectens | reverse complement strand
TCACTCCAAGGCAAGTACAAATATGACAGTCATTGTCCATGCTGGTGTGAATGACCTGAGACGTACCTCCCTGGACTACATGAAAAGAGACATAGAGGAGCTCTCTGAGCATGTAGCCCAGGCCGGTATGACCCTGACCTTGAGTAGCATCTTACCCTAACCAAGAATGATGCCACAATATGAAGACAAGATGATCAATTTCAAAAATTGGCTTAAGTGTTGGTGTCATTCTAAGGGGATCCAATGCCTGTCAGCCTGGGATGACATGCATGACAAGCTACGATGCTTCGCTAGGGACGGCTTGCACCTGTCACCCCTGGGCTTTCGGATATTGGCAAAGGCTCTTGCTACCCCCATAGTGCCTTTTTTAGGCAAGGCTCAAAAGACAAACCCACCTCCATAGGTATCACAAGGGATAAGAAACTAAGAGTAATGCTACTCAACGCCAGAAGTCTAAACCTCAAGATGCACGCACTCAAAACTCTCCTTAGCATGGAGAACATCGATATCTGTGCAGTAACAGAAACATGGTTCAAGGCTCCCGAGAGCACCCCAGCACTACCAGGTTATACCTCATACCATGCTTTTCGGCCCCAAAACTTGGACCGAACCACAAAAGGAGAGGGAGTATCAATATTTGTCACAGATACCCACACCTCCAGGTTGGTGGCACAGCACGAAGCATCAGAGACTATCCATGTGCAACTAACTGTGGGTAAAACTGCCTTCCAGTTTATAGCCTGCTGCAGACCACCCTCCCAAACACAGGAACCCCACTCGGCCTTCCTGAGAATACTGGAAAATATGAAGGTCTCTCCAAACACCATTATATTGGGCGACTTCAACTACCCAAACATAGACTGGGAGCATTACTCTAGCTCCAACACCCTAGTCCAAAGGTTCCTAGAATTTATAAACTCAAATGCTATGGAACAACTTGTTACCACTCCCACAAGAAGGGAAAACATACTGGACCTGATCATCACCAACATGGGGACACTATGCTCCAGACCAGAAGTGTATCCCTCACTGGTAAGATCAGACCATAAACTAATCTCACTGGATATTCACATCCCGACCCCACCCCCTGCCCAGAAAACCACAGTGAAAAACTTCTCTAAAGCAAATTTCACACGCCCCAAAACCGAGGCGAAATCCTTCAAAGGCCCCGGGCCTGTGGAAAATACGGCCCAGACCGCAGAATCCTTTATAAACGCATTCTATGAACACCTTCAGGAATGCATGGATCATGCAATCCCAAAAATAAAACCAAGACCCAATCCTCCAAAGGCAGACGTCCTGTCTGGTGGACCCCAGCCATAAACAAACTATACAGTAGAAGGAGGAAGCTACTACATAATAGAGCAAAATCCCAAAAAGGGAAGGCATCTCTGATCAGTATTAGCAAAAAACTACGGGCACTCATAAAATCGTCTAAGGCCAGCTTCGAGAGAAAAATTGCACAGGACACTAAGGATAATCACAAGGCTTTCTTTAGTTATGTTAGGAACCTGGGTGGGAATTCCCAGATATGCTCAGAATTAGTCCAAAATCACAAAAAATACACCGAGCCCACAGACATTGCCAACATCCTAGCTGACAGGTTCAGTGCAAACTTCTCCCCCCCCCACCAAAGGGCAAATATCTATCCCAACAGAGTGCTGCCCCCTGACATCTCAGATGCTCAGGTAAGAGCCGCCCTCTCCAAAGCAAAAAACACAGCATCAATGGGACCAGATGGTGCCCCGGCTGCGTCCTACATGAACTCCAAGAAGAGCTAAACCCAAACATAAAACTACTGTTCAGTCTTAGCCTTACTACAGGATATGTACCCAAAGAGTGGCGTACAGCAACAGTGGTCCCTCTCCACAAAGGTGGTGCCTCAACGGATCCTGGAAACTATCGCCCCATAAGCCTGACTAGTTGGTCTGCAAAGCTATGGAAAGGATCATCATGGACCTCATAAATAAAGATATTGGGGACCTACAGACACTGGATCCTACCCAGTTTGGCTTTGTTAAGGGCAGATCCTGCCTTTTAAACCTGGTAGATTTCTTTGAAACAGTCACCAAGGCCATTGACGAGGGAAAGGTGGTCCACACAGCCTACCTGGACCTCGCAAAAGCCTTCGATAAAATACCCCACTCGGGCATTATAGATAAGCTCACCAGCTTAAATATAAACCCCTATGTCACTAGATGGGTTGCAAACTGGCTCAAGGACAGAACCCACATGGTTAGAATTGCTGGAGCCATGTCAGACTCCAAACCAGTTACAAGTGGCATCCCACAAGGCTCAGTCCTGGGACCTCTCTTGTTCGGTATATATTTCTCGGCGGTACAGGCCAACACAGAAGGACTGTGGCTGACCAAGTTCGCAGATGACTGCAAACTGGGTGCTATAATCAACTCTCCAGTCGACACAAGCATCCTCCAAAAGGGCCTCATAGAAACAGACAACTGGTGCCAGAGCCATGGCCTCAAGCTAAATGCCAAAAAGT
>NC_056735.1:75116825-75226825 GCF_019279795.1 Protopterus annectens | reverse complement strand
TTCTGAAAGCTTTGGTTTTGTCCAAGTAGAAGCGTAACTGCCTATGAATGTCCAAAGAATGCAGTAGTCTCTCCCCTTTACTCTGTGGTTTTGGATAAAAAGTTGGCAAGTGAATAGTTTGGTTTAGAGCCACACTTGATACCACCTTTGGCAGAAACGTAGAGTTAGTTCTTAAAGACACCCTGTCCTGGTGGAAAATGAGGAAAGGTTCCACTGCCATTAGTGCCTGTAATTCTGAAACTCTTCGTGCTGATGTTATTGCCAGTAGCAGAGCAGTTTTCCAAGAGATATATTTTAATTCTGCTGTGTTAGCTGGCTCAAAAGAGGTAAAGTTAATTTTTCCAAAACAAAGTTGAGGTCCCAAGTTGGAGTAGGTGCTCTACGGGGCGGTCTTATGTTTTTAGCCCCTCTGAGGTACTGTTTTAGCAAAGGATTAGAGAAAATTGGTGGATCCGTGTTGTAATGAGCAGAAATGGCAGAGGGGTGGATCTTGATGGATGAAAAGGAGAGGCCCTTGTCCAGCATCTCAGTTAAATATTGTAGTATCTGAGGAATGTTTGGGACAAGAGGGTCAAGGCTGTGAGCCTGGTTCCACACACAGAATCTCTTCCATTTATCCGAATAGGCTTTCCTTGTACTAGGCCTTCTGGCCTCCAGAATGACATCCATAACAGCTTTGGAGAGAGGCATTGCTTGCTTGACTAAGGAATTTCCATGCAGCTAGGTTTAAGGTCTTTAGCTAGCTGTGAAGTATCTGATTGTTGTGCTGAGTCAGCAGATGTGGGATTTGAGGCAAAATCCAGGATGGTTCTTGTGCTAAGTTCTTTAAGATTGGGTAGCAGTGCTAGCGTGGCCAGTCTGGTGCAATCAGGATCATCTTTGGCTCTTCTTGCCTGGCTTTTATGAGTACCTTTGGAAGGAGAGGTAGAGGAGGGAAAGCGTATACTTGTAGGTTTTTCCAGCTGAATGAGAGGGCATCCACTTTCCATGCTTGTGGATGGTAACTCCTTGTGCAGAATTTCTGTAGCTGGCAATTCATTGGGGATGCAAACAGATCTATGTCCTGGCTCCACCATTCCTGTGTTATCATTCTGAATATTTGTGGATTCAATTCCCATTCGTGGGGATCCATGATGTTTTTGCTTAAGTCGCCTGCCAGCGTGTTTTTCTCTCCTGGCAGGAATTGTGTTTGCAGATAAACTTGGTAGTCTAGAGCTGTGTTCCACAAGGTCATGACTTGTCTGCAGAGGGAGTTGGATTGTGTGCCCCCCCTTGCTTGTTTATGTACCACATAACTGTGGTGTTGTCTGTCTTTATCAGTAGTTGTCCTGAATGCAGCAGGTCCTTGAAAGCTATAAGGGCATTCTGTACAGCTAGCATCTCTTTTTGATTGATGTGAAGATGCCTTTGTTCTGCGGGCCACTCACCCTGAATACATTTTCCTGCCATGTGTGCTCCCCAGACGTAATCCGATGCATCTGTTGTCAGTGTTTGCCTGGCTATGGGTTGAGTGAAAGGCTGTCCCTTGTTGAGGTGACAAGCTTGAGCACACCATCGAAACTCCTGTTGAAGGCAAGGAATTAGTGGTATAACTGTTTCCAAACTTTGACAGTGCTGAGACCATACACTCTTTAGGTACCATTGTAGTTTCCTCATATGCAGTCTGGCATATGGAATTAGTAGTATGCAAGATGCCATGTAACCCAAGGCCTGCAGAATTTTTCTTGCAGGGAGTTGGGTCTTTGTTGCCATCAATTGAAAGCATTGAGTCAGTTGTCCTTGCTTGTCTGGCATGAGATAAGCCATCTGGGCCTTTGTGTTCAAGCTGGCACCCAGGAATATTATCTCTTGTGAGGGCACTAGTTTTGATTTCTTTTTGTTTACTGTGTACCCCAGGCAACTTAATAACTTTTTTACAAACGCCAGATGCTTTAGAAGAATGTCCTTGCTCTCTGCTTGAATCAGGCAGTCGTCCAGGTATGGATAAATTTGAATGCCTTTCTGTCTGTAAAATGCAATTACTGGTGTCAGGCACTTTGTGAAGACCCTGGGCGCAGTAGATAAGCCAAAGGGCAGTGCAGAGAATTGATAGTGCATTGAACCAGCTATGAATCTGAGGTATCTTCTGCAGTTTTGTCTGATGGGGACATGCAGGTATGCCTCCTTGAGGTCCAAGGTCATGAGCCAAGCTTTCTTGCCCAGCACGGAAAGAAGCTGCTGTAGTGTCAACATTTTGAATTTCGGAACATCCAGGTAAGTGTTTAAAGAAGAAAGATCCAGAATGGGCCTCCAGGCTTTGTCCTTTCTAGGAACCAGAAAGAGTCTTGAGTAAAATCCTTGTCCTTGCTCCTGTGGTGGTACCTTTTGAATAACTCTCATGTCCATGAGTGCTGTAATTTGTTTTTGAGCCTCTGCCCATTGATTTGGTGGCAGATTTGGCATTCCTTTTAACCTTGGCAGAGTGTGAAAGTGGAACCTGTAACCTTGAGATACAATGTTGAGAACCCATTTGTCTTTGGTGATCCAATGCCAATTGTGATAGAAAAGTGCCAGTTTTCCTCCTAAGGGGGCTGCCAAGATACAGCTGTTTGGCAGCTGTAGTGGGAAGTCATTGAGGCTGCTTTTTATATGGTTGGGGCCTGTCTTCCCCTTCCTTCTGGCCTGGTGCACCCCATTGTCGAGGCCTGTAAGGACCTTGTGGTTGACCTCTACCTCCTGGACGTCTATATCTGCCCCTTTGAGGTCTGTCTGTAACTGGAAAGGACCAATTCTTTGTTGGCCAATTTCTGCTAAATCGAGGAGGCTGAACCTGCAAGAAATCCTTTACCGTTTGCATAGATTTTGCCTTATCCTCCATCTTCTTTAATACCTCTTCTGCTTTAACTCCAAATAACACATCCCGCTGCAAAGGTGCATCCAATAATTTTGCTTTAAGATGATCTGGTAACGTATGTTCTTTTAACCAAGCATGCCTTCTAATGACAGAGCCTGTAACTGCTGCTCTACAGGAGGCCTCTAAAGAATCAAAACCACATTGCAAAGTATGTTTTCCCACTTGTTCAGCTGCATGCAATAAATCCTGCATTTCTTTAAAATTAGGAGGATCTGAATCTGGAAGCATTTTTTGTTTCAACTGAGACATCAAAAATTGCTGATATTTTAGCATGTGAAACTGGCAATTTAAGGCTCTCATTGCTAAAGTTGCAGACGTATATACTTTCTTTCCCCATCTGTCTAATGCTCTGGAATCTCTGTCAGTGGGAACTGGGTTTTTTTCCTGATGAGGCCTTAATCCCTTTGGGTCCCTGAAAAATAGTTTCAGGGTCAGCAACAGGGCTTTTATACAGAAATTTGTGTGAGTCAGGGACTCTGTAATATCTGTCAGGTTTAACTGGGGCTGGAGGTAAGGAGTCAGGATTTAAGCTGGATTCAGTATACACATCATCCACAATATCTAACACTGGCGGAATAGCAAGGGTTCTGTGTTGAGGTAATAAAAGGAAGTCTCTGAGCCTTTTCTTGGATTCTGAGTAATCCTGGCCTTCCCAATGGAAATGCTCCCTCATGGTATGTAAGGTTTCCCCAAAGGAGTAGTCCTCAGGCGGAGAGGCTGATGGAATTGATTCCTCAGCATCAGAATCCTCATAAGGGAGTAAAGAATATCCCAGGTCTTAGGATGAATCTGAAGAAATGGACACCTGGTCGGATGAGTCATAGTCTGCATCCTGTCCGGGCCTTTTATCAGGAGGGGGATGGGACCCCCTGATCAGGGTGATAAGGTCTTCGGCCATTTTGAGCATTTGTTTCTTAGGCATGGAGGCCTGTTCTGGAGAATGCTGTATTTGTTTCTTTGTTTTTAAGGGAGGCTTAGACTTAGCAGAGGGTTTAATGCTTTACTGAGTAGGTCTGAAAACACCCTCTGAAGCTGTGGATTGCTCAGCTACTTCGGTTCCCTCTGAAGGGTTAGTTTCGGTAGGCTGAAAAACTTGAGCATCCGAAGGCCCAGCCAGCTCCACGTGGGAGTCGGAGGCGGCCTGTGATTCTGCAGAAGCAATCGTCAGGGGCTGCGAAGGCACCTCGCTGAAAACCGGAGAACCGGCGACCGGCCTAGAAGAGGTCTTGTCGTCAGTTTTGGGCCTCGGATGCCTGTCCTTGTCTTTGTGCTTTTTAAGTATTCCGGTTATCGGAAGTTCTGATGGCATGGTGTAATTGAATTTTCTGCCAAAATAATTTCGGGCAAAATTAAACCGACATTTAATAGTGCGCTTGTTAAACCTAGCACAAAACTGACAACCAGTGATGTTGTGGTCTGGGGCTAGGCATGGGATACAATAGAAATGGAAATCCTTATGAGGTATTTGCTTCCCACAAGAAATACAGTTACTAACTTTTACTGACATCGGTCTGAGGCAAGAAAAAGTTTCCCCAACAGGGTACTTAGCTTTGTAGAAGACTTTGGTTCTGGGTTCGGAATGAAAATCTCAGGAGTCGGCCGACCGGCATTTGCGAACTGCTTTTGCTTCGGGCACCGCGTGGCAAGAAAGACTGAAGAAAATGGCGTCGGCTGCATCTTATATACCCCTGTCACACTGACTTCAGGGAGGAGGTGACAGCAACCGATGCCGGACCAAGACTTTGGAACTCAGGCCGACTGGGGAACCGCCTGATGGCAGGATAACCCAAGTGTAATGACTGCAGCAGTGTAACACAACACGATGAACATCTCCAAAATGTTGGTCTTATCTAAATAGTCTACATTTGGCAGTAACTTTACATGCATGTATACATATATATATATATATATATATATATATATATATATATATATATATATATATTTTTTTTTTTTTTTTTCCTTGATGCTTCTATAACTAAACTGATTTGGTAAACCTTTTTCATTTTTTTTT
Source organism: Protopterus annectens (assembly GCF_019279795.1). Lineage (NCBI taxonomy): Eukaryota > Metazoa > Chordata > Ceratodontiformes > Protopteridae > Protopterus > Protopterus annectens. The sequence continues at coordinate 75,221,918 of NC_056735.1, read as the reverse complement.
TTTTTTTTGCAGTCAGTAGTTGAAACCTCAAATGTGATAAAGAGAATTTCATACTCCCAGCTTATCAGATATAAAAGATGATCTAGTAAATCTAATGATTTTTATATGGAAAGTAAACAAACTGTTAAAACTTGAATAGAATGTGGCTAGTCTTGTGTGGGTGAACAGACACTTGCAAGAACTGATGGTCTATACATCGGACTTGCTGCACTATAAATCGAGGCATACGCCTGTGGAAAATGCTACTACATTCAATATGCACTTACAGTAGCAAGGGGCAGTGTTAGGTTTGGTACCCATTACCAAGCTGGAGTGGGGGACTGAAGCTCCTCCTGCCCCAGCTTAGTAATGGGAACTAACCCTAATGCTCCCCCTTCCCCCAACACTAACCTTGTACCTTCCCTTAATAAAAACCTTCCCATAACACTACCACTATTCAGGTGAATTTGAGGGTAGTGTTATTGGGTGGGGGGCTAATGTGAAGAAAGTGAGAGGAAATACTTCCTTTTCAATCTTTTGTAACTTCGATATTTAGGGTGTTTGACATTTGTGTGTATGAACTTCTTAAAGCTGTTTTTTCATCATGACATTAAGAATGTCTGATCACTTACAGGAAAACCATACACATATATTACACATGCACGTGCGCGTACACACACATGTATTTGTGTACATTCATTTATACTTACATTTAAGCTTTGCCTCACTATTGCAGATAACTACTGCCTAATTTATTATTGTTGTCAATGTACCATTAAGCTTGGGCGCACTCTTGGGTGGAAGCTACTGCTATCTACAACCTATTGTGTATAACTGTGTTTCACTGGTCTCTCAGATGCAACTGCTTGCTTTTATTTAGCTTCAGTGCTGCTTTACTTAATTGGCTATAAATGTTGTTGTAGCTACATTGTCAGGAGATTTATTTTAGCCAACTCCCATTTTGCTACTTGCACTTTTGGCTTGCTTGTGTACAATATATGATAATAATCACTTCTTTCCCTTTAAACTGTGGGTATCTCATCTCACTGGCCACTACGACCACCTTTAATTATAGCGCCAGTGACCATTACATACCCTTGTGGTTGATTACTTGGAATTAGTGCTTGTCATGATAAGTGCAACTCCTTAATCTATTTTCTTGAGGTCTGCATGTTATCACATCAATCATAACCTCTGACTTATGTGGCACTACTTACTGTTTATTGCAAAGACTGCCCGTCTGTGTATTCTTCTCTTTGGCGATTGCAGTGTGAGCTAAAAGAAGTAAAGCAGTGTGGTGTCCCCAGGTGGCTATACATTTATCATTTTAATCTAATACTGACTTCAACATAGTCCATTCTGATGCTATACTGCTGTTCGTATAACTGCTATGTTATAGTATGTAAGCATTATCCATGTTTATTTTCCTTCTTTGTACATCTGAACTGTTACAGTACCTCATCGACCGACGTCCTGCCTAGCCAACTGCTACTGTTCCTAGGGTAGGTCAGTTGACATCCAGTACATGCATAAAATTTACAGCCTAATAGTTGTTACCAACTGTAGTTTAAACCCTTTACTGTTTAACTGCTTTTAGTTATCAGTATAATATTATATTGTTGATTACAGTGTTCCACTTTGTATCGTCTTGCTCTCTTACTACGCACGCTCCACTCTCACTTATCCCACTATTCTCTACCACTCCACATCGCCTTCCACCCTTTTAAGTTAGAGCTCCCCAATGTTTTCTCTCCCCTCTTCAACCTAACTATGTCTTCACTAGGTCAGTCTAACCTTCTTCTCCTTCTTACCTTTTCCCTCTAGGCAGTGTACTCAACCTTGAGCACCACCCTCAGCTACCCAGACAAAGGCCTAGGGAACTAAAGTGAAATCCAAACTGTACAGATGCATCCAGAAGGGAACCAACTCCTCCTTCCTAACGGATGCCTCATCATATGTACCTGGCTACTTAATGTTAAATAAAGTACGCACATACTTGGTCACAGTAGCTCATCTTACAAAATATAACTGCTCATTACAACAAATGGTCCCTTGTACATCACCACTAGGTACATCACCACTGTCCATAGCTAGTCCTTCTTATCCCTCAACTATCTGGTCTCTTGACAGAAATCCTACCATCCCTTTTTGATCATCCTTTTCTACTGTACTTACTGTGTGCTCACTCCCTCTACTTCATACCTCTACAAATGTCCTTTTAATTTCAACCACAGTTAAACTTCTATGTGGTAATCTGTACTGTAATCTCTCCCACTACCCACTATTCACTACTCTCCCCTGCCTTGACTATATCTTCTGGTCCTCCCTTGACTATGCCTTCCAGTCCTCCCTTCTCCTTTCACCCTTATCTAACACCATATTGTCAGCCTACTCCTATCCACCTTTCCCGGTCTAACTCTCTTGGCTTACCTGCTTGTTTCTTCCTTACCAGGGCCAGCCCGTTAGAGTATATTTAACAGTGAATAAAAGATTGAAATTAATTCTGCTGTAAATATGCAGAAAGATAAAGCATAAAATAAAAAGTTTGCTTTAATGTAGGAATATAGCTTAGCAATGTAAAATGACATTCATGCTTTGTGACATAGCTCTGGCTGAAATAAGTGAAAAACAAGGAACATCTATTAATGGACACATGATAATTCCTGAAAAACATGTTTTCTCAATATCAGCAGCAGAACAGTTTGAAGTATTCTCACAGATGCTTCCTTACAGACTTCTGTCAATGGACATGTTTTTATAAAATCAGTAGTATGTGTTTTCCACAAAATATTTTCTGAAAGACGTGTTTGTCACAATATTAAGAAAAGCTTGACATAATTCCTGACAGATAAATGGACATTTTTTATAGACTCATCAGAAAACAATTCCGAAAGGCAAATATTGCATGCATTCTCACAATTAGCACAACTGCTTACAAGTAAATCACAAAAGGACAACAGGAAAGTCTAAAAACAGACATTACATATTTTCTCACATAAGCTCTTTATAAATGAGGAAAAACAGAATCTAAAGTGTGTGACTAGATCAGTATATAAGAACTGTAAATCAAACTACGTTAGAAGTATTTGGTAGGAACACACTTGTTCTGTGGTAACTGGAGAATGGAAAGCCATAATCTATACTGGTTGTAAAGAAAAAACTTTGTACATTAAATTTGTAAACTACAGTCGTACGTCTTGTTTGTTATAACAATATGTTATTAGTAACTATGCTTACAGTAAAATAGTATTGTGCTGCAAAACATATTCTCTCATCAGAGTGTAGCCTGCAAGACTCTGTGTTAGCCAGCAAGACTTTATGTCTTAAGAAGACTTTGGTTCCAGTCCAGACCAGAAAGCACAGCACAACATGCAGCAACCTTCATTCCTTCCTTCAGAAATTTTTTAATGGTTACCCTAGCCTGTATCCGAACACGGGGGATGATGTGATGCCTTGTATAAGGTCACTCTGGTAAAAGCACAGTAACTAACATTTATGTTGAGTAACTCAGTTTTCTACAGTTTCTACAGTTTGCAGCAGTACAGTTCATCAGATGGATAAATCCGGAGTGAGACTGCAGTGCAGGAAGGTGAGCAGTGCCATAGATTCTCCAAAAAGGTACAAAACAAAGTTGCAAGACTGAAACTCCCAGTTTTGTTTTACTAACTTCACAAGTGTCTACAGAGACTTTTCAACCATCTACAGTAAAGCAGCTTGGCCATCTGCCTCTCTGTTGACTGGTAAGAAAACTTTTCTGTGTTATATACAGTATGGATGCTATGAGAGGTGATTATAATAGAATACAGTGTTGTTATACACAGCATATTAGTACATGTAAAACCTTATTAGGGCAAGTTGATAGTAAGGCATTATGTAAATGTATTACAATATTTGACTGGTATCTCAAAGAAAACCATGTGGGGTGTGACAAATGTTTATTGTGTAAATCATATGAAACTGTTTTCTGTGTACAATGTCTAAAAATGCAGTGCATGCCATTATCCAAATGTTAGACTGTACAGACAAAAATTTTAATGGTAAAGAACCAGGAAAAGTTAATATGCTTACATTATATTCAGATGTTGGACAGTTATGTTCTGTCACTGCATTAATTTCAGAGTTACAACAGTCATATCAGTTATTGACAGAACCTCGAGTACATCTTGTTATAAAAAAAATAACACACTTCTAAAAGACAGACTGAATGAGTTCAGAAAGTTTAGACAAGTTATACAAACATTTTTTTCAAAAGTGCATAGGAGTTTTAAATTCACCAGAACAGGTTACTGAGAGATATCAGGCAGCCCGTACAGCATTACAGGAAACTCTTCAACAGCAGTTACAGGATAAAGGAAATAAATTAGCTAAACTGACACAGACTGACTTCCTGCATACAACAGCTGAGCTTAAAAAAACATTGCAAAAGAGCAGGAAACTACAGCTGATCTGTACAAAAAAGGCATACTTTACAATATGCTTGTGTTTTGAAAATGGTTAAGCATACAAGTCAAGATCTGATGTATGGACAAATCATTCTCAAATGCTTTAAAACTTTTGTTCACTTAAAGCAAGACATTTATCAGTAGTACAGTAAAGTAGAGCGTATGATTGCCATTCTCACAGCATAGTCAAAAGGCAAACAAAACAGTTCTAGTGCTTAAAAAGATCAAATCAAAATAGTTAACAATAAAATCTAAAGTCACAAGACTGACATGGATGCATTTTCTTTTCATCTAAAGTACATCTGTTTACAATGCATAAGACAAAAGGCAGACAACAGCAAATGTAAATAATATAAATAAACGTGTTAGTTAAGCCAATATCTATTTTATTTTTTATAATTTTTTATAATTGTATAGTAACACCACACCAAACAGTTAAAGCTCTGATAGACAATTTTAAAAGGAAATAAAATCACAGATGGTATTAGTCAAGCAGTCTTTGTAAAATGAATGTTAGGGTAGTTAAAAAAAATTCCTACGCTAATTGTAAAATAATGTCTATTTATGTAGTATAAATGCATAGTTATGCAAATCACAAATACTTATTAAAATTCTAAGTGTTTTATAACTGCATTCAACTAGCTGCAAGTATATTAACAGATGACTAAATAAAAAAGTGCTAAAAGGGTTAACTATGGTTTACAGAGTCTAAAATGTGAGCTCAGACCTTCCCAGGCTGGATGAATAGTTACAGGAAATATTGGGCAGATAAGGTAAAAAAAAAAAAAAAAAAAGACTGATTGCCAGACAAGTGGCTTGTGTTTTTCTAAAACATTATTGTTATTAAAACATAATTAAGTGTGTACATGCAGCACTATTTGGTAACTGCAATAAAACGTCACAGTTCTGCATACATGTCACTGATAATCTGGTTGTGGGTAAATGTTAAAAGTAAAAACCTCAGTTACATCAACTACAGTCAGCATCTGGGTCATAATATATATACAGCTGAAATAAATTATGCAGTAGGATATAAATACAGTACAGTTGTGTACACTTACCATAAATGTAGATGTTTGAGTGTATTCACTGTTGCAGTCATTACATTTGGGTAATCTGCTGGCAGGTTGCCCTCAGTCAGCCTGATTAAGAAAGTCTTGGATCCTGCGTCAGTTGCTGTCCCTTCCTCCATGACGTCAGGTCGTCAGGGTTATAAAACATGCAGCGAACGCCATTACATCAGTTTTTCTTGCCCCAGATGTCAGGTGCCCCCCCAAATGGGGAGCAAATAAAATTAAAAACACAAAAATATACCTCCAATCCCAAAAGCAAATACACCAAAATGGTTTTTAAAACATAGTGAAAGAAAGTAGAGGTATAGCCAGAGAAAAATAGGCGGCTGGAGGGAGGGTAACCAGGACTGCAACAGTGAATACACTTGAACATCTACATTTATGATAAGTGTACAAAACTGTACTATGTTCTTCGTGTTTCACTGTTGCAGTTATTACATTTGGGTAGAATCCCAAAGCTATGGCTGGGAGGATGGAGTTATACAGCATTAGGAGTAGCTATAAGGCCCTGCAGGACAGCAGTGGCAAAGCCAGCTCTGGATTTGGAGAAGAGAGGTAAATGGTAATGTTTGGTGAACGTATGAACTGAGCTCCAGGTAGCAGCTTCTAGAATGTCTCTGGTAGGAACCCCTCTGAGAAAGGCTGCAGAAGTAGATGCAGCCCTGGTGGAATGAGCTCTGATCCCCTTGGGGATAGGTTTACCATGGTGCATATAGCAGAAACTAATACAATGGCTTATCCATTTGGAAATAGTCTGCTTTGAAATAGCCTTTCCCTCTGCCCCTGCAGCAAATGCCACCAATAGTTGTTCAGATTTTCTTAGAGATTTTGTCCCGTTTAAGTAGAATCTAAGTTGTCTGTGTACATCCAATGAATGCAGAATCCACTCACCCTTGTTCTGTGGATTGGGAAAGAAAGTTGGCAGATGAATGGTCTGATTAAGAGCCACACTGGATACCACTTTAGGCATGAAAGATGAACTGGTGCTGGCAGCCACCCTGTCCGGATGAAAAAAAATGAAAGGCTCCACTGCCATAAGAGCCTGTAGTTCTGAAATCCTTCTAGCTGAAGTGACTGCTAAAAGGAAAGCTGTTTTCCAGGAGAGAAATTTTAGGTCTGCACTAGCAGCTGGCTCAAAAGGAGTGAGAGTGAGTTTTTCCAAAACAAAATTGAGGTCCCATGCAGGAGTTGGTGCTCTCCTGGGAGGTCTTATATTTTTGGCCCCTCTGAGATACTGCTTTAACAGAGGATGAGAGAAGAGGGGAGGTTCTGTGTTGTAATGAGCTGAAATGGCAGAGGCATGGATTTTTATGGAAGAAAAGGATAGGCCCTTGTGAAGCATCTCAGTTAAGTATTGCAGAATCTGAGGAATATTGGGCATTGCTGTGCTTAATCCTTGTGACTGGTTTCAGGCACAGAATCTCTTCCATTTGTCAGCATAAGATTTTCTTGTACTAGGTCTTCTAGCGTCCAAAATGACATCCATCACAGGTTTGCAGAGGGATGCTAAGGGTGAAATTAGCTGATTAGCCACGCTGCAAGATTCAAAGTTTGGAGCTGAGTGTGCAGAATTTGGTAGTTCTGCTGAGACAGTAGGTAAGGTGTCTGAGACAGGTGCCACGGAGGAAGGTGTGACACATTGCGCAGGAGTGGGTACCAGTGTTGGCGAGGCCAGTCTGGAGCAATCAGAATCTTTGTTGGTTTGTCCAGTTTGACTTTTAGTAGAACTTTGGAGAGCAGAGGCAGAGGGGGAAAGGCATAAACTGACAGGTTTTTCCAGCTGAATGATAGAGCATCCACTTTCCAAGCTTTTTTGTGATGAACTCTTGTGCAGAATTTGTCCAATTGATAGTTTTGGGGTGAGACAAAAAGATCTATGTCTGGGCTCCCCCATTTGCGTGTCAACAAGGGGAAAACTTGTGGTTCCAGTTTCCATTCGTGTGGGTCCATAAGATTTTTGCTTAGTTCGTCTGCTAGAGTATGTAGCTTTCCTGGCAGGAAATGAACTTGTAGTTGTATTTGATAGGTCAAGGCCGTGTTCCACAATGCCATGGCTAGTCTGCAAAAGAGGTTGGAGTGTGTACCCCCTGCTTGTTTATGTACCACATAACTGTGGTGTTGTCTGTCTCTATCAGTAGTTGTCCTGGATGAAGGTAGCCCTTGAAGGCTGTCAGTGCATTCTGTACAGCTAACATCTCTTTCTGACTGATATGTAGCTGCATTTGATTTGGGCTCCATTTGCCCTGAATGCACTTTCCTGCCAGATGAGCCCCCCCCCAAGCATAGTCTGATGTGTCTGTAGTCAGGGTTTGGGTGGCAGGGAGTGGAATGAATGACAATCCCTTGTTTTGGTGGCAGGACTCTGCCCACCATAGGAACTCTAGTTGCAGGCAAGGTATAATATGAATCATTGTTTCCAGGCTGTAACAATGTTGACTCCGTAAACTTTTTAAGTACCACTGAAGTTTCCTCATATGCAGTCTTGCATATGGAATTAGAAGAATGCAGGAGGCCATGAATCCCAAGGCTTGCAGAATTTGTCTTGTAGATAGCAGGGTTTTTGTGGCCACCTGTTTGAAGTAAGTCACCAACTGAATTTGCTTTTCTGGCATAAGGTAAGTCATCTGGGCAGTTGTATTCAAGCTTGCACCCAGGAATGTAATTTTTTGAGAGGGTACCAGTTGTGACTTCTTTTCGTTTATGGTGTACCCTAGACAAGTTAAAACCCTTTTTACAAATGCTAGATGCTTTAGAAGAATGTCCTTGTTTTCTGCCTGAATTAGACAATCGTCCATGTATGGATATATTTGAATATTTCTTTGCCTGCAAAATGCAATTACTGGTGCCAGGCACTTTGTGAAGACCCTGGGCGCAGTAGATAAGCCAAAGGGCAGTGCAGAGAACTGGCAATGCAAGTGGCCTGCTTTGAAGCGGAGGTATCTTCTGCAAAATTCCCTGATTGGGATATGCAGGTAAGCCTCTTTTAAATCTAGAGTTACCAACCAAGCATCTTTGCCTAGCATAGGTAGTAGCTGTTGAAGAGTCAGCATCTTGAATTTTGGAATGTCCAGAAATGTGTTTAGAGTGGACAAATCCAGAATTGGAAGCCATGATTTGTCTTTTCTGGGTACCAGGAAAAGTCTTGAATAGAAACCTTGTCCCTTTTCCTTTTCTGGTACTGGTTGAATGGCCCCCATGTTCATGAGGGACAGAACTTGTTTGGCCTCTGCCCACTGATTTGGGGGCAGATCTGGCCATCCGTTTGGGATTGGCAATGTGTGGAAATGAAATCTGTATCCCTGGGATACTATATTTAAAACCCATTTGTCCTGGGTAATAAGTTGTCAGTTTTGTGCATGAAGTGCCAGTTTTCCCCCCAAAGGGGCGGCTAAAAGGTAAGTGCTTGGTGATTGTAAAAGGAAGTCATTGAGACTGTTTACCATAGGGAGGTGTCTTGCTTCTTCCAGACTGGAGGTAGAGGCACCCCATTGTTTTGCCCTAAAAGTTCCTTGTAACTGAAACCTGGAGCCTTTGGACTGTCTTGATTTGACTTGAGCGGCTCCCGAGGGGACTGGGAAGGACCAGTTTTTAGTAGGCCAGTGCCTACTAAATCTTGGAGGTTGCACTTGTAAGAAATCTTTCACAGTTTGCATAGATTTAGCTTTACCTTCCATCTTTTTTAACACTTCTTCAGCCTTATTACCAAAGAGACGGTCCTGTTGTAAAGGAGCATCCAACAATTTTGCTTTAACATGGTCAGGCAGAGTTTGCTCTTTGAGACAAGCATGCCTTCTTAGCACAGATCCAATTACAGCAGCCCTGCAAGAGGCCACCAAGGAATCAAAACCACATTGCACAGTATGTTTTCCAACTTGTTCAGCTGAATGTAATAAATCCTGTAAATCTTTATTTTCCGCACAGTCAGAAATTAACATTATTTTCTGTTTAAGTAGTCCAATGATATGCTGCTGATATTTAAGCATATGAAATTGACAGTTTAAAGCCCTGATTGCCAAGGATGCAGACGTGTAAACCTTCTTACCCCATCTATCCAGCGCCCTGGAATCTCTATCAGAAGGGGTAGGATTTTTAGAAGTAGAGGCCTTAATGCCCTTGGGACCCTGAGAAAGGGTTTCAGGGTCAGCAATAGGATTCTTGAAAAGGAATTTGTGGGAGTCAGGAACCCTGTAGTATCTATCTGGCTTACAAGGAGTCGGAGGCAGAGAATCAGGAGTCATACTAGATTCTGAAAAAACATCATCAACAATGTCTAGAACAGGAGGTATGGCCAAAGGCCTATGCTGAGGAAGAAGATGAAAATCCCTAAGTCTCTTTTTAGATTCAGAGAAATCCTGACTTTCCCAGTGGAAATGTTCCCTTAAAGTATGTGAAGTTTCCCCAAAAGAAAAATCCTTAGGGGGAGAAGCAGAAGGAATGGAATCTTCTGCATCAGAGTCCTCATAATTAAGAACAGACAAATCCTGTTCATTAGAAGAGTCAGAAGAAATAGAATCCTGTTGAGAAGATTCATAGTCAATGTCTTGCCTAGGCCTCTTAGAAGGGGGGTGTTGGCTACCCCTGATCAGAGTAATTAAATCTTCAGCCATTTTGATCATTTGTTTTTTAGGCATAGGGGCCTGTACATGTGGCCCAGGCACCTGTTTTTTAGACATAGATTTAGATTTTTGGCCTTAGTTTTGAAGATGATGTCGGTCTAATATACAAATTTGTAGGCCTGAAAACACCCTCAGAAGCCAGTGCCTGCACAGCGGTTCCAGACCCATCTAAGGTAGAGACATCTGCGGGTTCCAAAACTGAAGCATCTCACAGCATACTGGACTCCAAATGAGTCTCAGTAGAGCCCTGCGAATCAGAAGTAGCAGGTATCAGGGGCTTCAAAAGCACCTCACTGAATACTGGCGAACTGGCGACTGGCTTAGGAGAAGCATCGTCATTGGTTTTGGACCTCAACGGTCTGTCTCTGTCTTTTTCTTTGAGTTTTTTAGGTGTTCCAGTAGTCGGATTGCTAACCGACGACATTTCTGGATAATTAAATCTTGAGCCAAAATATTTAGAAGCAAAAATATACCAACATTTAATTGTGCGTTGATTAAATTTAGCACAAAACTGACAGCAAGGCACGTTGTGGTCAGGGCCTAGGCAAGGAATACAGTACAAATGAAAATCCTTATGAGGTATTTGCTTCCCACAAGTAATGCAATTATTAACTTTTACTGACATCGGTAAGGAGCAAGAAAAATTTCCCCAACGGGGTACGTATTTTTTAGTTGAAGACTTCGGTTCTGAAACTCGAATACGAAAATTTCAGGAGTCGGCCGACCGGCACTTGCGAACTGCTTCTGCTTCAGGCACCGCGCGGCAAGAAAGACTGATGTAATGGGGGTTCGGCTGCATGTTTTATACCCCTGACGACCTGACGTTATGGAAGAAGGGACAGCAACCAATGTAGGACCCAAGAATTTGTTAATCAGGCTGACTGAGAGCAACCTGCCAGCAGATTACCCAAATGTAATGACTGCAACAGTGAAACACGAAGAACATCTACTAGTAGTAGTAAATAGCAAAAGCTTTATAAAATATATATTCTGTCATTAAAAGGCCACACATTATCAAATCAGGCAAAGGTCCACAGTTTGTTAGTAACCTAAAAAAGCAAATAGATAACCAAAGTGTTGGACTGGCATACATTCTATTCTCACAGCATAAAGCAAACAATGCTGCAATACTTCAGGGGAGGGGTACTCTCTCAATTTTGCATTACATGTGTGAGCAGTACTGCAGAAGGTTCTAAAACAGAGCTACAGGAAGAAAAAAATATATAATTCCTTCTTGACAATACTCTTTTAGGGGGAGGGGAAAACAAGTATTAGAGCATTAGAAATATTGGCAAAGAGATTAAACCTGACAGGCCAAAATATTTTACAAGTTGCTAATAGCTATCATGCTAATTATGATAGTATTGCTTGGTATTAAATTGTATTTATAACCTGTTAAACTGTAAAGCTATACAAGAGAGAGAGTAAATATATGTAAAAAAATGAGTAATACTAGTCACCATATTTTAATATGTTTTTGGCAACACAATGTTGGTATGCAAAAAGCATGAATGTTTCTGATTGTTGGGTATGTAGTTTAATACCTAAAATAGCAGGCTATGCCTCTGGTGGCAATTCCGCTAGATATTTCTAAAGAGACATAAAAAGTTTGCTTGATGTTAATATTACTAAATTTGTAGATTAGACTAAATGTACTTTGCAGTCTTTGTATATGCAAATACAAAATAATTTGGTGTAAATAAAATTAACGTCTAATAAATATGTGTAAAAAACATGTTTAAAAAATGGGTCCAAGGTAGTGACTAGATTGAAATGCACGAGTAGCATACTGTACAGGACACATTATAAAAGTAACAAGTTCAAAAGTAATTTGTCAAGTTGTAATTTTATCACTGATTTTTGGACCACCATTTGATCTGTACCAGTACCGGTTACCCCAGTTAGAGGAAAATTATATTAAAATATTCTACTCGTACAGCTAATGGACTAATATGTAAATAGCATTCTACAGTGTATAAACCATGTTTTTTTTTAATCATCAAGTATTAAAAGCCCAGTTCAGTACTTTAAAATGTTCACTGTCAACTAAGGCGCATGGTCAGTTCAGAGATAAGACCACAATGTTATGGTTAAAATGACATTAAAACTGTATATTTTCAGCACGGAATAATGTTTGCAGTAGCACATAGTCCTTGCTTCTTGTAAATATTAGTCTATATCTAAACTGTTGGTATAAAATGATTAATAAAAGTAAACAGTTAATTCAACAGGTGCAAAAAGTTAAGTTCTGTAAAACCTATAGCAAACAGAGCTCATAACTGGTGAAATATATTCACAGAATGGTCTGCAAGAAAAAGTTGTTAAGATACATTCAGTTTTGGTAGTAATACTTAATATCATTGCATTAACTATGTAAAAATGCATTTTGACTTGCTATATCAAAAGAAGACTAAAGGTTTTGTTTCCTAATGTGTTTTCTGTATGATCTGACCAAAAACTAAATATCAATATAAACTGTTTTAAAATAAAGAGAGGGAATTGTTAGAGTGTATTTAGCAGTGAATAAAAGACTGAAATTAATTCTGCTGTAAATATGCTGAAAGATAAAGCATAAAATGCATAAAAGCATAAAAAACCCTGACATCTCAGATGCTCAGGTAAGAACCACCCTCTCCAAAGCAAAAAACACAGCATCAATGGGACCAGACGGTGTCCCGGGCTGCGTCCTACATGAACCCCAAGAAGAGCTAAACCCAAACATAAAACTACTGTTCAATCTCAGCCTTACTACAGGATATGTGCCCAAACAGTGGTGTACAGCAACAGTGGTCCCTCTCCATAAAGGTGGTGCCTCCACGGATTCTGGAAACTATCGCCCCATAAGCCTGACTAGCTTGGTCTGCAAAGCTATGGAAAGGATCATCATGGACCTCATAAATAAAGATATTGGGGACCTACAGACACTGGATCCTACCCAGTTTGGCTTTGTTAAGGGCAGATCCTGCCTCTTAAACCTGGTTGATTTCTTTGAAACAGTCACCAAGGCCATTGACGAGGGGAAGGTGGTTCACACAGCCTACCTGGACCTCGCAAAAGCCTTCGATACAATACCCCACTCGGGCATTATAGATAAGCTCACCAGCTTAAATATAAACCCATATGTCACTAGATGGATTGAAAACTGGCTCAAGGAAAGAACCCACATGGTTAGAATTGCTGGAGCCATGTCAGACTCCAAACCAGTTACAAGTGGTGTCCCACAAGGCTCAGTCCTGGGACCTCTCTTGTTCGGGATATATTTCTCGGAGGTACAGGCCAACACGGAAGGACTGTGGCTGACCAAGTTCGCAGATAACTGCAAACTGGGCATCATAATCGACTCTCCAGCCGACACAAGCATCCTCCAAAAGGGCCTCATAAAAACAGACAACTGGTGCCAGAGCCATGGCCTCAAGCTAAATGCCAAAAAGTGTATAGTCATCCCCTTTGGCAAAAGCAAAAACAAAGTGCCCACAAATTACCACATAGGTGGTAATCCATTAAGTACAGAAGATGTAATTAGGGACCTGGGGACCCAAGTTGATAGCAATCTCTCATTTGACAACCACATGGCCAAAGTGGTTAGAAAAACATTTTATATAGCCCACCTAATCATGAAGGGATTCACATCTAGATCAGGGGAGGTCATCGTGCCTCTTTACTCATCCCTCATCAGGCCCATAATTGAGTACAATGCCCCTTTTGGGATGTACCTTACTAGACACCTGCAGCAACTGGAAAGACCCCAAAAGTACCTCACCAAGAGGATCAAAGGGCTCAAACAGATGCCATATGCTGCCCGGTTAAAGAAACTCCAGCTCTACTCAGTGGCATACTGCCTGTTCAGAGGCGATCTATGCCTGACGTATAAAGCCATGTCCAACCCGGAATTAATGGACATGCTGCACCTCAGAAAATCCAAATCCGCTCGAGAGACTTGAACCTCAGCACTGAAATAAATAGGACATGCTGGAGGGACAGATTCATAACCCAGAGGCTCCCTTCACTCTGGAATAAAATCCCAGTCCAGGTTAGGCAGAGTCCCTCATTGACTCTCTTCAAGAGGAATCTTGATGAGTGGATGGGAGATCGTAGGTTTACCCCGGGTATCACTTCTGTGTCACTGTTAGACAGAGGCACAGTATACTAACCTCGAAAAAGGGCATAGCAAAATAAATTTAAAATGGGTGGCGAAAGCCAAAGACATTCTGGCTAGGCTTATAAATGCCCTAGGGCAGATAGCCTAGTATGAACCTATGAACCTATGAACCTATGAACCTATAAAATAAAAAAATGCATTAATGCAGGAATATAGCTTAGCAATGTAAAATGGCATTCATGCTGTGTGACATAGCTCTGGCTGAAATAAGTGAAAAACAAGGAACATCTATTAATGGACACAAGATAATTCCTGCAAGACATGTTTAATATCAGCAGTAAAACAGTTTGAAGTATCCTCACAGATGGTTCCTTACAGACTTCTGTCAATGGACATGTTTTTATAAAATCAGTAGTACATGTTTTCCACAAAATATTTTCTGAAAGACGTTTGTCACAATATTAGGAAAAGCTTGACATAATTCCTCACAGATAAATAGACATGGCTTTTTATAGACTCAGCAGAAGACAATTCTGAAAGTCAAATACTGCGTGCATTCTCACAATCAGAAGTTCTTACAAGTAAATCACAAAAGGACAACAGTAAAGTCTAAAAACAGACATGTATTTTCCCACAGAAGCTCCTTACAAATGAGGAAAAAACTAAATCTAAAGTGCATGACTAGAACTGTACATAACAACTGTAAATCAAACTATGTTAGAGGTATATGATAGGAACAAACTTGTTCCGAGGTAACTGGAGAATGGAAAGCCATAATCTACATTGGCTGTGAAAGAAAAACTTTGTACATTAAATTTGTAAATTACAGTCGTACGTCTTGTTTGTTATAAAAATAAGTTATTTATTAGTAACTAAATAGTATTGAGCTGCAACATATATTTTCTCATCAGAGTGTAGCCTGCAAGACTCTGTGTTAACAGCCAGCAAGACTGTGTGTCTTAAGAAGACTTTGGTTCCAGTCGACACCAGAAAGTACAGCACAACCTATGCAGCAACCTTCATTCCTTCCTTCAGAAATTTTTCACAGCCAGTTACGCTCGGGCTCACTCTGTGCCCCTACCCTACCCCCATTCCTACCCACCCCTGCATCAATTACATTTATAGTTACAGACCACACCCCTCAATTACTGTTCACCTCCCACCTACCCAACTACCCTATCACACTGTACCAAAGTTTCCCCCAAACTACATCTTCACTGTAGCTATCCTCACCACAATACCTCTCAACCATACTGAATTCTCAGTAAATACCAGTTTTGAGGGCAAAATATTGGGGTGCCAAGAATTCTTAAAGGGCCCCTTTAATTTCTGAATTTCCCATTTTTTTTTTTTTTTTTGCCGTGCACAGCAGGTAAGGCAAAAAATAAGTGTATCGTTGCTACATTTAGAGCTCAATATTTCAAGATTAAGATTACTGGTATGTGTGTGTCTTAAAACGTGCAGACATCATACTTTGAATTCTGTTAAGCGTGTGTGTCGGAGATACTTTTACTTAATAACAGCATCACACTTCAAATTCTGTTACGTGTGCGTCGACTGCAGGCATCTCATACTTTGAAATACTACAGCATTTGAATTCAACTGCAGGCATCATACTTTGAAATTCTGTTAAGCTTGTGCATCAGAGAAGCTTTTACTTAACGACGGCATCACACTTTGGAGATAGTTAGAATTTTGTATCTGTACTTTTCCTTAATGAAGGCAGCCTTTGAATTCAAGTGTGTGTGTGTGTGTGTGTGTGTGTGTGTGTGTGTGTGTGTGTGTGTGTGTGTGTGTGTGTGTAAAATGCCCCAGTTAGATATAACTGGTAGGTAGGATTACTTAGACTCAAGCCACATACCTTAGGTACAAGGAGCAAGAGCCTAAACTCTCTACCCATTCCACCACCACCACTTGTGATTCAATAAGTTAAGTCTGTAGTTTTCAACTGTCCAAAGTTTTACAGAATGCCTGGAATGTTTGTCTCATGCATTTGCTCTGTTCCTCTTAAAATTTGTGTTTTTTCTGGCAAATCAGTGAGAACTGAATTCACTAAATAATGACAGCCATTTAAGTTTCAGTCTTCCTTTCTTTCGGGAAATGCATGCTAACACAAATATTTTATTCTAGCAACTCTTCTAAGATTATACAAGCAATGTTTAAATGTGTCCCTTGTTTTGGGCCTTTGTTCCCCCCCAATAAATGTTGGCTTTTTCCAACTTCTTGTGCTGCAGAGTTCTTCATGGGGAGAGAAGGTTAGTGCTGCTTAAGCCAAGTCTATTTGTGTTGTTAGTAGCACAGTAGGTAGAATACTTGCTTTTGATGAAGAAGGCTGTGGCTTCTACTACCACAGTATGTAGATGGATTGCTGATACTGTACAGTGTTATACATTTAAAGGGGGTGGATGCTGCAGTCCTGAGAATGTCTTCTTTGGCAGAGAAACCTAGTAACTATGAACCTGTTGTCAGTTTGCCATCCATTCCCTATTGCAGTATTACTAGCTCATCTGTTTTTTTTAATGTAACATAGACAATTTATTCTTCAAGGGCAACAGACACTTTATTTATAGATAAAACAATGAAATATAAAGTTGTTTGCTACCAGCAGCCTCTTTATTAGTTACAGATCTCTTCAATGTGGAATTATTTAGATTACTTTTACTTCTGCAGAGATTGTGCATAGTTATTGATATTGGTGGACTGTAATGACAGAAGTTTGGGTAGACTTTTATGATGGAAATGTTCAAAATTGGGCAGTTTTGTCATTATTGGTTCATGCACTTTGTTTAATTGTTTACTGGATAAATGTTCAAAACAATAAATTTAATACTGTTTTATACAAGGAATATAATTTAAAGTGTGCTGGTTTATACAAGGAATATAATTTAATACAATCAGGAAGGTGTGTGAAAGAACACATGTATGTTTCGTGTGCAAGGGGCCTATGATTTGAAAACAGCCAAAAGTAATCTTTATCCGCCACTGGCCAGATGCATTTTCTTTTGAATATGGGTTTCAATGCTGTTTCAATGAATGTGAGTTTCAAGGACAGAGAAATTTTAAGACCAAGTCTATTTTCATTGCGAGACTATATTGCTTTGTTTAGCACATGTCTATTAGTGTTCGTGCTATAAAATGTAAAATAAAAGTTTTAAATGAAATCCAAATAATCATTGTAGAAGTAAAGTAGTATGCACATTACAGTATTTATGGTAAATGGGGCAAAAGAGCCAAGTAATAGGACACTGGAATGGCTGCAGGGTGGAGGGCTGTGTATGGGGGTCCCCATTCAACCATGATTTTGTGAGGGGGAAGGGCTGTAAACTCAAAGATAGCCCTGGGCATAACAAACTCTAGTCATGCCACTGATCAGTAGGCCATGGAAAATGACGAGGTCCTAGCAACCTATAATATTTTTTTACTAAGATTAGACTATTGCCTACCATTAAATGCCCTACTTTTACCACAAACCCACATACTGCAAGTCACCAAAAACAAAATCCTAAGATTCATCATCTCCTCCCTTCCCAGGGAACATAATTACTACACATTTAAAAAAAATGGTTACCACTTACTACAGGGTCTGGGGCCATATTTTGATTGTCTGTTCTTCAGTTTGTTTTTGAAAGTTGATATCCCATGATTCCATTGCAGTGGGTGGGGTTACATAATTATGTATGCAAATTTTATGTTAATCATTGTACAGATCTGTACCAATTTTTCATAGGCCTTTGTCTAGATTTTTGATGTTTCCAGGTTGACAAGTATGCTCACCACATACAACTACTTAAACTCTATTGACTTAACTTATTTATTCTCAAAAAAAAACAATGTTCCATACACTACATGCCCACTTACCAAAAACACAAATCTATCCCTTCATACTACTATACTACTACTTCTTTCAAACCTCTCCACTTACCCCACTCAACTTCACTACAACACCCCCATGGCAAACTGATGCAATAAGCCATCAAGTGAAAGTATTAAACTTTCCTACAGCTCCATGCGTCTTTAGACCCTCCCATACCACCTTTCTATTACATAATCAGCAGTCACTTAAATGCAAATCCCATACTTCTCGAAAACACGCTAAAATAATGTATAAGCTTACTAAACTCTACTTACGCTTACTCAAAACACTCACATGCTGTGGTGACATACATCCTGATCCTGGTCCTAATATATTAAGTGACCCAAAACTTGATCAGATAAGTCCTTTATACCAAAGACCAGCATCCTCTCTCCTTTTCCTAAACCTGAATGTCAGAAGTATATTAAATAAAATTCATGACCTTCATGCCCTACTGCCTCTATATAAACCAGAGATTGTATTACTAACAGAAACTTGGCTAAAACCAGAGAACAATAATAATGAAATAACAGTTCTGACTACAATATCATATGCCGAGCCATCAAGGGCAAAAAGGGAGAGGGGTAGCAATATTATTTCAAAATCATCTCATCCTCAAACAATTTGATGTTAATATTCCTGTAGTTAATAATGTAGAACTTATCTTTACAAAATTAAAACTGAACCCCAATAAACATATAAATATCATAGCAGGCTATTTCCCACTAGGTAATAACATTACTACCATGGAAAACCTACTAGACTGGATCTCAAACTCTCTTCCTCAAGAAAAGTACAGTTGTGTACACTTACCATAAATGTAGATGTTCGAGTGTATTCACTGTTACAGTCATCACACTTGGTTTATCCTGCCAGGGGTAGCTCTCAGTCGGCCCAAATACCAGAGGCTTAGCATTTTTGCGTTGGCTGTTGCTGCTCCAGGACTGATGTCAGGTTATCAGTTGTATAAAAACAGGCAGCCAACGCCATTACATCAGTTTTTCTTGGCTTAAATGTCAGGAGCCCCCAAATAGGGAGTTAGGTTATGGTGGAATAATGCCATCAGTAGAAAGTAAATGCCAATAGCCCTGTAAAGAGTGAGGAAGAGAGAGAGAGAGAGAGAGACAAGGGGGCTGGAGGGTGTGAAACCAGGACTGCAACAGTGAATACACTTGAACATCTACATTTATGGTAAGTGTACACAACTGCACTATGATCTTTGTGTTTCACTGTTGCAGTCATCACACTTGGGTTGATTCCCAAAGCTGAAGAATGGGTGGAGGCAGTCAAGAAGATTTGGGGCTGGCTAGTATGGCCTGCAGGACTGCAGTTGCAAAGCTCGCCCTGGATTTGGAAAAGATAGGCAGGTGGTAATGCTTAGTGAAGGAATGAACAGAATTCCATGTTGCAGCTTCCAGGATGTCCCTGGTAGGGACCCCTCTGAGATAGGCTGCAGAGGCTGAAGTTGCCCTAGTGGAATATGTTCTGACCCCCAGTAGGGGTGGTTTCCCATGGTGTTTGTAACAGAAATGGATACAGTGTGCTACCCATTTGGAAATGGTTTGTTTTTATATGGCCTTGCCCTCTGCCCCTGGCGCAAAGCTGACTAGTAACTGGTCAGATTTCCTAAAGGGCTTAGTCCTACCCAGGTAGAATCTGAGCTGTCTCTGCACATCTAAAGAGTGCAGAATCATTTCCCCCTTATTTTGAGATCTAAGGAAAAAGGTGGGAAAATGAATAGATTGGTTGAGAGCCACAGTGGACACCACTTTAGGCATGAAAGTTGGGTTAGTCCTGAGGGAGACCCTGTCAGCATGAAAAATGAAGGGTTCCACAGCCATAAGTGCTTGTAGCTCAGACACTCTTCTAGCTGAAGTGATGGACAGAAGCAAGGCTATTTTCCAAGAGAGGAATTTTAACTCTGCTGAAGCTGCAGGCTCAAAGAGGGGGTAGCGTGAGCTTTTACAACATAAAGTTAAGGTCCCAAGCAGTGGTAGGGGCTCTTCTTGGTGGCCTTAAGTTGCTTGCCCCTCTAAGGAACTGCTTGATGAGAGGGTGTGAAAGAGAGGTGGCTCAGTGCTGTAATGTGCAGAGATGGCAGAGGCATGTATTTTAATGGAAGAGAGGAATAGGCCCCTGTGGAGTTGGTCTGCTACGTAATCCAGGATGAGAGGTAAGGAGGGCTGTGCTGGGTCAGCTCCTTTAGTCTGGATCCAGGAACAATACCTTTTCCACTTGTCAGCATAGGATTTTCTAGTGCTGGATTGTCTGGTTTCACATATAATGTCCAGGACCTATGCTTAGGCTGGCCACTGGAGAAGTCAAGGAATAAGCCAGGCTGCAAGGTATAGGGTCTGCAACTGTGGATGCAAGAACTTTCTCTCCTGCTGAGTCAGGAGAGTTGGAATCTGAGGGAGGTGCCATCGAGGCAACAGTGACAGACTGTGCAGTAGTAGGTACCAATTGTGTCGTGGCCAGTCTGGGGCAGTCAGGATTGAGCTTGGTCTTTCCTCCCTAATTTTGAGTAATACACTTGTAAGAAGAGGTAGAGGGGGAAATGCATAGATTGAGAGGTTTACCCATTCGAGGGCTAGGGCATCCACTTTCCAGGCCTTGCTGTGAGGTTCCCTGGTGCAGAATTTGCTGAGCTGGTGGTTGTTGGGGGAGGCAAATAGGTCCACCTTCAGGGTACCCCATTTCTGGGTCACAAGGCTGAAGGTGTTGCGGTTTAATTGCCACTAGTGTGGGCCTAGGAGATTTCTGCTTAGGTTGTCTGCCAGAGAGTTTTGGTTGCCTGGCAGGAATTGTGCTAGCAGGTGAATATGCATGGCTGAGGCTGTGTTCCAACGGGTCATGGCTAGCCTGCAGAGTGGGTAAGAGTGGGTTCCCCCTGCTTGTTGATGTACCGCATCACTGTGGTGTTGTCAGTTTTGATTAGTAGAGGCCTCGGAGAGAGTATGGATCTGAAAGCTGTCAGAGCATGCTGAACAGCTAGCATCTCTTTTTGGATGATCAGCAGATGAATTTGATTTGGGCTCCAGTGGCCCTGAATGCACCTGCCGTCCAGGTGTGCATCCCAGGCATAGTCTGATGCATCTGTGATTAGGGTCTGGGCGGCATGGGCTTGTGAAAAGGGAAGTCGCTTATTGTGGTTGCATGCTGCTGCCCACCAAAGAAAAACTTTCCTTAAACAAGATATCATGGGTATAATAGTTTCCAGATCCTGAGAATGTTGACAACAAAGGCTTTTTAAGTACCATTGAAGTTTCCTCATATGCAGTCTGGCATATGGAATTAGTAGAATGCAGGAGGCCATGAACCCTAGAGCTTACAGGATTTTACTTGCAGATAACTGGGTTCTGGTGGCCAGTTGAGAGAAGTAGTCTGTCAGATAGGCTTGTTTTTCTGGAGTAAGGAATGCCATCTGGGATGATATGTCCAGGCTTGCTCCCAGGAATACAGTTTTTTGACTGGGGACTAGTTTGGATTTCTTTTCAATTATAGTGTACCCCAGTGAAGTTAGTAGGTCTTTTACAAATGTCAGGTGCTGCAACAGCTTTTCCTGTCTGCCTGAATCAGGCAGTCGTCCAAGTAGGGGTAAATTTGAATATTTCTTTGTCTGCAAAAAGCAATGGCTGGAGCCAGGCATTTTGTGAAAACTCTGAGAGCAGTGGATAATCCAAAGGAAAGTGCAGAGAAAGTACAGTTTTGTACCTACCATAGATGTAGATGTTCGAGTGTATACCCTTCTGCAGTCATCACACTTGGGTTATCTTGTCGTCAGGCGGTCCCACAGTCGGCCTGAATTCCAAAGTCTTGGTCTGGCGTAGGTTGCTGTCGCTTCTTCCCTGATGTCAGTGCGCCAGGGGTATATAAGAGGCATCCAACGCCATTTTCTTCAGTTTTTCTTACCCCAGATGTCAGGTGCCCCCCCAAAAGGTGGTCAGTAGATAGTACCAATAATAAACGTTTAGCACAAACAAAACATCCCTCCAGCTATAAGCAAATACACCACAAAGGTTGTATCAGATTTTAAGGTATTGAAAGGTTTTAGTTAGGTCAGAGGGGATGGAGGGAGGGTAACCTGGACTGCAGCAGGGTATACACTCGAACATCTACATTTATGGTAAGTATAAAACTGTACTATGTTCATCGTGTTACCCTGATGCAGTCATCACACTTGGGTTGAATCCCAAAGCTAAGGATGAGAGGTGGAGTCAAACAGGGTTAGAGAAGGCTAGAAGGCCCTGCAAAACTTCAGTGGCGAAGCCAGCTCCTGACTTAGAGTAAAGTGATAAGTGATAGTGTTTGGTGAAGGTGTGTACTGAACTCCAAGTTGCAGCTTCCAGAATATCCTTGGTTGGTACCCCCCTGAGGAAGGCTGTAGATGTAGCTGCTGCCCTGGTGGAGTGGGGCCTTATGCTAGCTGGAACTGGTTTTCCATGATGGGTGTAGCAAAAACATATGCAATGTCCTATCCATTTGGAAATGGTCTGTTTTGAGATAGCCTTTCCTTGTGATGCTGCAGCATAGGATACAAAAAGCTGGTCAGATTTTCTGAAAACCTTAGTTTTATCCAAGTAGTAACGTAGTTGCCTGTGAATGTCCAAGGAGTGCAGGAGTCTTTCTCCTTTGTTCTGTGGATTTGGGAAGAAGGTGGGTAAATGGATGGTTTGATTTAGAGCCACACTGGATACCACCTTTGGCATAAAGGAGGGGTTAGTTCATACAGAAACCCTGTCTTGATGAAAAATGAGGAAAGGCTCTACTGCCATTAGTGCCTGTAGCTCTGAGACTCTTCTGGCTGAAGTAATTGCTAGCAGCAGGGCAGTCTTCCATGATATAAACTTTAAATCAGCTGAGAAAGCTGGCTCAAAAGGTGGCAGCGTAAGTTTTTCCAGAACAAAGTTGAGGTCCCAAGTTGGTGTTGGTGCTGTCCTGGGAGGCCTAAAGTTTTTGGCCCCTCTGAGGTACTGCCTTAGAAGTGGATGTGAAAATAAGGGAGGATCCGTGTTGTAGTGAGTTGAAATAGCTGAGGCGTGGATTTTAATAGATGAAAAAGAAAGTCCTTTGTGTAACATCTCAGTTAAATATTGTAGAATCTGAGGTATGTCCGGCTCAAGGGTATTTTGGCCTTTAGCTTGGTTCCAGGCGCAAAATCTTTTCCATTTGTCTGAGTAGGCTTTCCTGGTGCTGGGCCTCCTGGCCTCCAGAATGACATCCATAACAGCTTGTGAAAGAGGAGCTGGCTGGTTGCTTAGGTGATTTGCCATGCAGCCAAATTTAAGATTCTGAGCTGGCTGTGTAGAATCTGACTGTCTTGCTGTGTGAGCAGATGAGGAATTCGTGGTAAAATCCATGGTGGGCCATGGACCATGTTCCTTAGTAGTGGGTACCAGTGCTGGCGTGGCCCGTCTGGGGCAATGAGTATCATTCGGGGTTTCTCCATCCTGACTTTCAGCAGCACCTTTGCGAGAAGGGGCAATGGAGGAAAGGCATATACTGTCAGCATTTTCCAAATGAATGAGAGTGCATCCACTTTCCAAGCTTGATGGTGAAATGTCCTGGTGCAAAATTTTGATAGCTGATAGTTTTGGTGGTTGACAAACAGATCTATGTCCGGGCGCCCCCATTTTTGAGTTATCATTGCAAATACTTATGGATCCAGTTTCCACTCGTGGGGATCCATGATGTTCCTGCTTAGGTCGTCTGCCAATGTGTTCTTTTTTCCTGGCAGGAATTGAGCTTGTAATTGAAACTAGTAAGCCAGTGCTGTGTTCCACAAGGTCATTGCTTGCCTGCATAGAGGGTAGGAGTGTGTACCCCCTTGCTTGTTTATGTACCACATTACTGTGGTGTTGTCTGTCCTTATTATAAGCTATCCTGGATGTAAGAGGTCCTTGAAGGCTGTCAGAGCATTCTGTACAGCTATCATTTCTTTTTGATTGATGTGCAGATTTCTTTGATCTGCGGTCCATATGTCTTGAACACACTGTCCTGCCATGTGTGCCCCCCAGGCATAGTCCGATGCATCTGTTGTCATAGTTTGCCTTGCTGGGGGTAAGGTGAAAGGTTGACCCTTGTTGAGGTGACATGCCTGTGACCACCATAGAAACTCCTGTTGAAGGCAGGGAATGAGAGGTATCATTGTTTCCAATCTGTGGCTGTGTTGAGTCCATACGCTTTTCAGGTGCCATTGTAATTTCCTCATATGCAGTTTTGCAAATAGTATTAGTAGTATGCAAGATGCTATGAAGCCCAAGGCCTGCAGAATTTTTCTTGCAGGGAGTTGGGTCTTTGTTGCCATTATTTTGAAGTATTGAGTTAGTTGTAGTTGTTTGTCTGGCGTCAGATAAGCCATCTGGGCCGTTGTATTCAAGCTGGCACCCAGGAATGTCATATTTTGTGAGGACACTAGCTTTGATTTCTTTTTGTTTACTGTGTACCCTAGGCAACTTAGAAGGTGCTTTACAAAAGCCAGATGTTGTAAGGGAATGTCCTTGCTTTCTGCTTGGATGAGGCAGTCACCCAGGTATGGGTATATTTGAATTCCTCTTTGTCTGCAGTATGCAATTACTGGTGCCAGGCATTTTGTGAAGACCCTGGGCGCAGTAGATAAGCCAAAGGGCAGTGCAGAGAATTGGTAATGGGCTAAACCTGCAATGAAATGGAGGTATCTTCTGCAATTTTGTCTGACAGGGACTTGCAGGTATGTCTCCTTGAGGTCCAATGTTACTAGCCAAGCTTTCTTGCCCAACATGGGAAGAAGCTGCTGTAGTGTTAGCATCTTGAATTTGGGTACTTGCAAGAAGGTGTTTAGAATCGAAAGGTCCAGAATGGGTCTCCATGCATTGTCCTTTCTGGGGACTAGAAAGAGCCTTGAGTAAAATCCTTGGCCTTGCTCCTGTGTAGGTACCAGTTGAATGGCTCTCATGTCCATGAGAGCTGCAATTTGTTTTTGTGCCTCTGCCCATTGATTTTGTGGCAGGTTTGGCATTCCTTTTATCCTTGGCAAGGTGTGGAAATGGAATCTGTATCCTTGTGAGATAATGTCTAGGACCCATTTATCCTTTGTGATGATGCGCCAAGCTTTGCTTGGCAGTTTGAGGTTTAAGTCATTAAGTTTGTCTTCTAGTAGTTTGGGACCTGTCTTCTCCTCCCTTCTGTGTTGCAGTGCCCCATTGGCGAGGTTTGTAAGGGATTTGCGCTTGACCTCTGCCCCTTGGGCGTCTGTATTTACCCCTCTGTGGTCTGTCAGAAGCTGGAAAGGACCAATTTTTTGTTGGCCAATTTCTGCTGAAGCGTGGGGGTTGTACCTGTAAGAAATCTTTGACCGTATGCATAGATTTTGCCTTATCCTCCATTTTCTTTAAAACCTCTTCTGCTTTAACTCCAAATAAGACATCCTGCTGTAAGGGTGCATCTAGTAACTTTGCTTTAACATGATCAGGCAGAGTTTGTTCCTTTAACCAAGCTTGCCTATGTATAAAAGACCCAATAACAGCTGCTCTACAGGAAGCTTCCAAGGAATCAAATCCACATTGTAAAGTGTATTATTTCTGATTCAGACTTTGTTCGTTATCAATACGACTATAAGCCCATTTTTTCTAGTATTGAATCTTTGTTGTCTAAGATTCATGAGACCAAAATTCGTAAAATTAACAGAGATAAGCTCGCATATCAGCAGTGTCGAGCATATCCCGATCCACCGTATATTCCAAAACAAGATTTTGTGCGTTCTCCAGTTGCTAAGGAAACTAATACAACGGCTTTGTCTGCTTCTGATGACATCATGGATTCGCCGCAAATGAGTAATATAGCTATGGACAATGCGGTTCGACGTAGTGACAGAATTAAAAATAAAAATTATAACCAACAGCCTTCAAATAACATTAACAATAACCAGGGTTTTCACAGGAATGGTTCCAAGATGACATCCTATGTGACCGGTTCCAACAAATCCCAGCGCCAACAACGCAAAAGGAACAATCGGCGCAGGAGATAACTACGACGGACATCATTGACAATTTAACCATTTTGCATAGTATCAATGGTGATTTTAATGTCTATAATTTTTCCTCCATGGCTATTACACAAGATATGGTAGAATTTTTGACAAAAGACTTCAATTTTGTACCTAATTTGAAGCCTAATCTTGGTCGTCTGCTTTGTGATTTGAAAGTTTTTGTTCGAAAGCTTAATTTAAGCATACTGTTTAGTAATTCTAGTTATTCTTCAACAAGTGAATATGTGTCAAGTACTTTCAACCCCCCTTTGGATATTAATTTAGCAGCTTTTGAAAAAATTACAAGGATTCATTTTAGGTCTTTGGTAATCAATTATTATCGTAAAGCTGATACCTATAAATGTAACATTTCATTGGAACAAAAGGATTTTATTGCGTATGTTAAGGCTCATAATATTCGTGTCATGCAACCAGATAAGGGTGGTGGTGCAGTGTTTATGGATGAGGCAGATTATGTGGATAGGATGTATAAGATGTTACTTACACCTAATTATGTTAAAGTATCATTAAATGAATTTAATCAAGCATATCAACGTGTGAAATCACAGTTAAGTGATTTATTTATTGATGCTATTATCTCCATAGACAGTTAACATTATTTTACTATGCCCACCCCTTTAACTCCAGTTATTTTTGGAACACCCAAACTCCATAAGAATATGCATGACCCTCCTTTGCGACCTATTATAGACGACCTTAAATCTATTACGTATGCTTGTGCAAAATGGGTCGATTCAAGGTTAAAAGATGTATTTAAAACAGAAATCCAAATCTGTCGTGATTCATGGTATGTTTTGGAATATTTAAATAAAATACCATTTGATGAGTCTTATGGGTTTCTTACTGTGGACATTAAAGACTTATATACTGTTATTCCACACAGCATGGGCATGGAATGGGTTAGGGATTTTTTACTGTTAAAACAGATTCCAGGAAAAGATATTGACCTGATTATTTCCCTTTTGGACATTGTTCTCAATAACAACTACTTTATGTTCAAAGGTGAATTGTTTTTACAAAAATCAGGCGTTGCCATGGGTTCGCCATGCGGTGGCAGTTTTGCAAACTCGGTGATGGCCTTTTGGGAACGCACTTATCTTTTCCCTCATCACCTTTTTAAAGACATGGTTGTCTAGTACACTCGGTACCAAGACGACATGTTCTTTATTATTAAAGGTAATTATGATGATGCCCAAAATTTAGTCAAAACCATGTCCACATTTACGTCTTTTATTGAGTTTACATCTAACTTTAATAATGAAACAATTAATTTTTTAGATATTTTTTTGAGCAAAGACGTGTTGAATAATAGATATAGGACTTCAATATATCGGAAGCCTTTTTATAGTAATTCCTTTTTACACTTTGCCAGCAACCACCCACATTTTCAAAAAAGAGGGGTGGTGAAAGGCCAATTTGTCAGAGCTTCAAGAATGTGTTCCCACAATGATGATTTTGTCACAGAATGTAACTTTTTATATAACATGTTTAATAATCGTGGGTATCCTATACCATTGGTTAACTGCTTAATACAAGAAGTTACTTTTAAACGGTCAAGGAAGCTTTTGGGTCCTATCTTAACCAACACTTGCGCTACTGTGTATGCAGGTAATGATGAGGTTAAATCGAGAATCCATCACGGTGAGACGGCCCTAAGGGATAACAGTAAATATATAACCAGTTTTTTAACACAATTTAATGACATTTCACATGAAGTTAGACAAATATTATATTCTAACTGGGGTCTTATTACCCAAGAATCAACTTTAAATAGAGTTCTTGGATGTAGACCGTTGGTAGCATTTAGAAAGGGACCTAGTTTAAAGAGATTATTTGAGGTGCCACAACAAAAGCATACAAATGTTAAAGGTATGTTTAAATGTGGCAGATGTAAATATTGCAAATATATCAACAGGTCCTTTCTTTTGCATTAATGGATTCCAGCACTCTATACAAGATAAATATAATTGTGAAAGTCAAGGTATTGTATATTTAGCTAAGTGTAAATTGTGCCCTGTATTTTATCTAGGGAAAACTGAGCATCAACTTAAACAACATATATATGAACATGTATATGCCATCTCTAAAAATATTCTGACCAAGGCATTGGCAAGACATATTAATGAATTTAGTACGCGTAGTTTTCAGTTTGTGGTTGTACAAAGTATTCCTAGGAATCCTAGAGGTGGCCCATGGCACCTTAAACTTGAAGAACAAGAATTGTTGTGGCAATTACGTACAAATGCATATGTTTATCCTGGTATTAATGATATGTGTTCCATTAAATGTATACTTAGATTAAAAGCTTTGGAACGGTAATTTCAGCAGGTAAATTAAAAATGGTAAAAAATCTATGAAGTGTTATTTATTTTTAGAGTATATTTGATGTAATTTACATATTGTATTTCAAAATACACATTTTGTGTTAATGGAGAATACTAGTTGTGTTTTTTATATAAACACACTTTTAGGTTTTATGATTTTAAGAGTATGTACTTTAAGATGTTGTATTTTATAATGGTCTGGGTAGGTTTAATAGTATGATAAATTAATTAATTGTTTAATTTGTTAATTGATGTTACTTTTTGTATTTAAGTAGTTTATTTTTTCAGT
Organism: Protopterus annectens; assembly: GCF_019279795.1. Lineage (NCBI taxonomy): Eukaryota > Metazoa > Chordata > Ceratodontiformes > Protopteridae > Protopterus > Protopterus annectens. The sequence continues at coordinate 75,193,217 of NC_056735.1, read as the reverse complement.
GTATTTGTCTGTGGAAGTGCATGTATTGAGGGTGCATGAAAGCGCTTACCAATAAACTTGTAGACTTGTTTTTGTGAACTGTGGACTTCTTCTTTCTTCCTGTTTGGCGTTCTACATTGTAAAGTGTCTTTGCCCACCTGTTCAGCTGCATGCAACAGATCCTGCATTTCCTTGAATTCAGACTGTTGAGGGTGCGTGCTCATCTTTTGTTTTATTTGAGACATTACGAATTGCTGGTATTTCAGCATGTGAAATTGACAATTTAGTGCTCTCATAGCTAGAGTAGCTGAGGTGTAAACCTTCTTCCCCCACCTATCTAGTGCTCTGGAGTCCCTTTCAGAGGGTACAGGATTTTTAGCCATAGAAGCCTTAGCCCCTTTGAAACCTTGGAAGATTGTCTCTGGGTCAGCAATAGGGCTTTTGTACAGGAATTTGTGTGAGTCAGGCACTCTATATTATCTGTCTGGTTTGGCTGGAGCAGGAGGCAGAGAATCTGGATGTAGACTAGATTCTAAGTAAACATCATCCACAATGTTTAAAACTGGAGGGATGGCAAGTGGTCTGTGCTGGGGGAGTAAAATAAACTCTCAGAGCCTTTTCTTTGAGTCGGGTTAGTCCTGACCTCCCCAGTGGAAATGTTCCCTCATGGTATGTATGGTCTCCCCAAATGAATAGTCTTCAGGGGGAGAAGCAGCTGAAGGAATGGAATCTTCAGCATCAGAATCTTCATAAGGGGGAAAGGAGTAATCCTGTTCCTCAGAGGAGCCTGAGGAAATAGACACTTGATCAGAGGAGGCATAATCCTCCTCTTGTCTAGGCCTTTTGTCTGGGGGGGGGGGGGGTTTGGGAACCCCTGATTAAAGAAATCAAATCTTCAGCCATTTTAAGCATATGTTTCTTAGGCATGGGGCCTTGAACTGGAGACTGATGTGCAGTCTTTTTTGGTTTTATAGGAGTCTTAAGCTTAGCATAAGATTTTATGGTGAGAGTAGTCGGTCTTAAGACACCTTCTGTAACCGAAGGTGTTTACACAGCACCAGGTTCTCCTTCTGCAATGTTGTCGGTAGGGCCTAAAGAAAATGGCTGCATCGGCCTAGAACTCTCTGCTTGAGAATCCGAAGCGGTCTGGGGTTGCAATTCTGCGGTCGCCAGGGGCTGCGTAGGCGCCTCACTGAAAACCGGAGAACCGGCGACCAGCCCAGCCGAGGCCTCGGAGTCTGGCTTGGATCTAGGCTGCCTGTCTTTATCTTTGCGGTTTTTATGCACGCCGGTAGTCGGTTGCTCTGACGGCAAAGTGTAATTAAATTTCCTACCAAAGTAGTGTTGTGCGAAATCAAAGTGTCACTTTATAGTTCGCTTATTGAACCTAGCACAAAACCGACAACCAGTGACGTCGTGGTCTGGGCCTAGGCAAGGTATACAATAAGAATGAAAGTCCTTATGAGGTATTTGCTTCCCACAAGAAATGCAATTGTTAACTTTTTCTGACATCGGACTGAGGCAAGAAAAGGTTCCTCAACGGGGTACTTAGCTTTGAAGACTTCGGACTGAAATTCGATTTGAAAATCTCGGGTGTCGGCCGACCGGCATTTGCGAACTGCTTCTGCTTCGGGCACCGTGTGGCAAGAAAGACTGAAGAAAATGGCGTCAGATGCCTCTTATATACCCCTGGCGCACTGACGTCAGGGAAGAAGTGACAGCAACCGACGCCGGACCAAGACTTTGGAATTCAGGCCGACTGCGTGACCGCCTGACGACAGGATAACCCAAGTGTGATGACTGCAGCAGGGTAACATGATGAACATCTGATAATGCATAGATCCTGCCTTGAAACGTAGATATTTCCTGCAAGAGTCTCTGATTGGGATGTGCAGGTAGGCCTCTTTTAGGTCTAGGGTGGCTAATCAGGCATCTTTGGACAGCATAGGGAGAAGCTGCTGTAGGGTGAGCATTTTGAATTTTGGCACCACCAGGAAGGTGTTTAGAATGGATAGATCTTAGATTGGGCACCAGGTGCCCTCTTTTCTGGGTAACAGGAAATGTCTGGAATAGAAACTTTGGCCTATCTGTTTTGCAGAAACAGGCTGAATTGCCCTTATGGAGAGCAGGGAATGAATTTGATTTTGTGCCTTTGTCCATTGGTTTGGAGGAAGATCTTGGAACCCTTTTGGGGTTGGCAGCATGTGGAACTAAAATGTGTATCCCTGGGTCTCTATGATGAGGACCCATCGATTGCTGGTGATGGAGACCCAGATTTTTGAATGGGAGGCAAGTTTTCCTCCTAGGGGCACAAGCAGATGGGCAGAGGTGAGGGGTGGAGTTGAGAAGTCATTGTGAATTCTTTCCATAAGGGAGTGGCTTAGCACTCCCTGTTTTAGAAGTGGAGGTACTCCATTGGTTAGATCTCTGCATACCCTGATAGTGCTGTCTGGGGGGGGGTCTGCTTCCCCTAAGTCTAGTCTGAGGTGGCCTTGAGGGGGCTGGAAAGGACCAATGTTTTGAGGGGCAATGCCTACTGAAACTAGGAGGCTGGACTTGCAAAAAGTCTTTAATTGTCTGCATAGACTTAGCTTTTTCTTTCATCTTTTTTAAAACCTCTTCTGCTTTGGTGCCAAACAGATTGTCTTTGTTGAGTGGTGTGCCCAATAATTTTGATTTGACATGGTCTGGCAAGGTTTGTTCCGTAAGCCAAGCATGCCTTCTAAGTACAGAACCTGTGACTGCTGCCCTGCAGGATGCTTCTAGGGCATCAAACCCACATTGCAGGGTATGCTTACTAACTGGCTTGCAGAATGCATAAGCTCCTGTAATTCTTTATTTTCTGCACAGTCAGGAAAGGTAGATATTTTTTGTTTATTAAGTTCCATAGTATGTCGCTGGTATTTCAGCATGTGGAACTGACAATTTAATGCTCTAATGGCAAGAGTTGCAGAGGTGTATACTTTTTTACCCCATCAGTCTAAAGCTTGGGAATCCCTGTCCGAAGGGGTGGGATTCTTAGCTGTGGTTGCTTTTATTTCTTTAGGTCCTTGGGAGATGACATCTGGGTCAGCAGTAGGATTTTTGAAAAGAAATTTGTGTGAGTCAGGGACTCTGTAGTACCTGTCAGGTTTCCTGGGAGCAGAAGGTAGAGTGTCAGGAGTTAGACTGGATTCCATAAAACCATCATCCACAGCATCCAGAACAGGAGGAACAGCTAAGGTTCTGTGCTGTGGTAAATCTAAAAATTCCCCGAGTCTCTTTTTGGACCGAGGATAACCCTGGCATTCTCAATGGAAATGCTCTCTTAAAGTATGTAGGGTTTCATCAAAAGAAAAATCCTCTGGAGGAGAGGCAGAAGGAATGGATTCCTCCGCATCTGAATCTTCATAAGCAGATAAGGGTATGTCTTCAAAATCAGAAACCTCAGAGTCGTCGGACTCTTGGTCAGATAATGGTGCTGGGAACAAGTCTCTTCCTTTTAGCAAAGGTAGGCTGGCTTCCCCGAATCAGCATGATAAGGTCTTATGCCATTTTAAGCATCTGAGATTGAGGCATGGAAGCAGGCCCTTGAGGTTGGTTTGTCAGTTTTTTAGGCGTAGTTCGTACTCTGGGTCTTAGAAACTCGGTAGTTTTAGAAAGAACTGAAGACGTGAAAGAAGTCACCGGTTTGTGTTGAATATCGGTAGTGCGAAGAACTTCCTCAGAAGCCGGTGCCTGCACAGCGGCTCCGGACCCATACAAGGTAGAGAAATCCGCAGGTTCCGTAGTTAAAGAAGAGCCTCATGTCATACCAGACTCCGAGCGGGTCTTGGTAGTGGCCTGCGAATCCACAAAAGCGGGCATCAGGGGCTGTAAAAGCTCCTCACTGACTACCGGCAAACTGGCGAGTAGCTTAACGGAAGCGTTGTTGGCAGTTTTGGACCTGTGCGGTCTGTCTCTGTCTTTATCCTTACGTTTTTTCAGAAGATCGGTAGTCGGATGGGTTACTAAAGCCATTTTGGAACAGGGAAATCGAGAGCAAAAGTATTTAGCTACGATAAGGGTCCAATGCTGTATAGTTCTAGCGCTGAACAATGCACAAAACTGAATGCGAGGGACGTTGTGGTCTGAGCCTAAACAGGTGACACAGTAAGAATTGAAATCTCGGTGTGGTATTTGCTTTCCACAGGCGAGACAATTGTTAACTTTTTCTGACATCGGTTAGAACAAGAAAAAAAGGATCCCAACTGGGTACTTAGCTTTAGAAGACTTCAACTTCAATTTCGGAAACAGAAACTCAGATAGTGGCCGACCCGCACTCGTGCGAACTGCTTCTGCTTCAGGCTCCTCGGCAAGAAAGACTGATGTAATGGCATCGGCTGCCTGTTTTTATACCACTGATGACCTGATGTCAGTCCTGGAGCAACAGCAACCGATGCAGAAATACTAAGCCTCTGATATTTGGGCCGACTGAGGGCTACCCTTGGCAGGATAACGCAACTGTGATGACTGCAACAGTGAATCACGAAGAATTAGAAGTTATGTACCTACCATAACGTTCCATGTTAGTTGTCTTCTCTCACCTTCTTTCTTGCTGGATGGGTTCGGAGCCGATCCTCGGCTCCGACTCGGCACTTGCTAAGCTCGAGAGTCACTTTTACCAGCTCGAGGCAGCCCCATATCTCATGATGCAAGGCGGTAATTACCCAGATCTCGTTTGGTATCTAGAGGAAAAACTGCCTATAAAACTTTCCACCAAGGAAAGAGGAACAACTAACCTAAAAAGGCTGTAAAGGGAAACCAGGTAATCAAGGACAAGAACTAACTGGTGTCCAAGGAAGAAGAATCTTCCAGAGAAAAAGGGAGATCAAGGTCTGTCCAGGCTAGGGGGACAGGAGGGAGGGCAAGAAAGAAGCGAGAGAAGACAACTAACATGGAACGTTATGGTAGTTACATAACTTCTAAATGTTAAGTTCTCAATCTCGCCTTCATTCTTGCTGGATGGGACCGCGTCCCTAGCACCTCTATCCTGGGTGGCTCAATGGAACAGACTCTTGAGATCTGTGGAACCAAAATTTGCCCTGTCCCTGGAGGCCAAATCCAATTTGTAATGAGAAACGAAGGTATGAGGAGTGGCCCAAGTGGCTGCTGCACAAATAGTATCTAAGGGTAGCCTAGCCTGAAAAGCTGTAGAAGTGGCTAGGCCTCTTGTGGAATGTGCCTTAGGTTTTGAGCTCAGTTGTTTGCCCCTAAGCTGGTAAATGTCAGAAATGGTGGAAGATAGCCATCTGGATAAGGTCACTTTAGAAACAGGGAGACCTTTTTATTTTCAGCATAAGAAAGGAAAAGCTGATCAGACTTCCTGAATTGCTTCGTTCTGTCTAAGTAATATCTGAGTTGGCGATGAACATCTAGGTAATGTAATTTTTGTTCCGCCCTGTTAGAATAATTTGGAAAAAATACAGGAAGATCAATGGACTTGTTTAAATTTGTCTTAGAAGCAACCTTGGGCAAAAAGGATGGATTGGTTCTCAAGGATACTCTGTCCTTGTGGAAGACCAAATAAGGGGGACGAACAGAAAGGGCATGAAGTTCAGACACTCTTCTAGCCAAGGTAATAGCGACTAGAAAAAGTGTCTTCCAAGAAAGAAACTTTAATGAACATGAAGCAGCCGTTTCAAACGGGGGAAGTATCAAGGATGTCAGCACTAAATTTAGGTCCCGCAGTGGTGGAGGATCCCTGACAGGGGGTCTAAGAAGGAACACTCCTTTGAGAAAGGCTTTACAAAGTTTGTGGGACATAATGTTGTGGTCTGCAAATCCGACATGAAAATTCGAGATTGTTGCCAACTGAACTTTGACTGTGGAAGAAGAAGAACCCGAGTGAAAAATTTCCACTAAAAAATCCAAGACTGACTGAATAGGGGCAGTAAAGGGGTCTATGTTCTTAGATTTTGCCCAAAAGGAGAAGCGTTTCCACTTGCTAGAGTAAATCCTTCTGGTAGAGGACTTAAGAGAAGCTATCATGATATCTCTGATGGGATTAAAGATCATAGGAAGCCTGGCTAAGGAAGGAAGTGGAGCAACCAAGCTGTGAGGTTGAGGGAAGGAACGGACCGGTGCAGTTGACCCGACTGGTGGGTTAGAAGATCTGGAGCTGGGTCCAGATGCCAAGGCTGCACCAAGAGATGGTGATGAAGGAACGGGAACCAAATTTGTCGAGGCCAGTAAGGGGCAATGAGAATCATTTTGGCTCTCAAAACGGTAGCTTTCTGGAGTACTTGTGGTATCAATGGAAAGGGAGGAAAAGCATAAAGGAGTCCCTGGGGCCAATCTTGGGTAAGAGCGTCTCTGGGGGGATGGCCCGGAAGTGGGAAGAGAGAGAAGTAGTCTGGGCATTTGCTGTTTTGAGGTGTAGCAAAAAGATCGCAGCATGGGCGGCCCCACTTCTGAAAAATCTCCTCCACTATGGATTGTTTGAGAGACCACTCGTGAGGCATGAGTATAGCTCTGCTCAATCTGTCCGCTATTATGTTGGTTTTCCCGGGGATATGCGTTGCTACCAGAAACCGATGAGAGGAGATCGCCCACTGCCAAAGTCTGAGAGCCTCTCGACATAAGGGATAGGGCTTGGTTCCGCCCTGCTTGTTGATGTACCACACGACGGACATGTTGTCCGTGTGAACTGCAATAGTTCCTAAGGGAAGAAAGTCGCTGAGGGCTTGCAACGTTAAAAGCACTGCTCTCACCTCTAGGACATTTATGTGCAGGTGGTATTCGAACGGTTGCCACGTGCCATGAACCATCCTGCCCTGATAATGCCCCCCACCTGATCAGGAGGCATCCGAAGTGACCGTGGCTACCGGGCCGGGGAACAAATGGTCTGCCCTGATGGACTAGAGGAGAGGAAATCCACCAGGATAGATGGTTCTTGCAGGTTTGTGTCACCAGGATCTTGTGACGCATGGGAAGCTGCTGGAAGGACCATTGGGTGAACAACATCCATTGTAGGAGACGCATGTAAAAACGTGCCAGAGGAAGAAGTGTGATGGCAGCTGCCATGAGGCCCAACACTTTCAGGACCAACCTGGCTTGTATCCTTTTGCTGGATAGGATGATCCGAACGTGGTTTTGGATATCTAGGATTCTCTGACTTGTTAGGTTTGCTGACATCCGAGTAGTGTCTAGATTTGTGCCTATAAAAGTAATAGATTGGCAGGGTGATAAGGAAGACTTTTCGAAGTTGATCGAAATTCCTAACTGACCGCAGAGACGTAGAGTGTAATCTCTGGCTTGGAGAAGTTGATGCCTGGTGGTGGCTGAGAGGAGCCAGTCGTCGAGATATGGAAACACCTGGAATCCTTGACATCTCAGGTGAGCCGTGACCACTGCCATGCATTTGGTGAACACTCTGGGGGCTGTAGTGAGACCAAAGGGCAGGGCTCTGAATTGAAAATGACTGGTCCCCAGCCGAAAGCGGAGAAACCTTCTGGAGCGTCTGTGGATTTTTATGTGATAGTACGCATCCTGAAGGTCTATGGATCACATCCAGTTGTCTTTGCCCAGAAAAGGGAAAATCGATTGAAGTGTGACCATCCGAAATCTTGTCTTTTTGACAGACTTGTTGAGCCTGCTGAGGTCTAATATTGGTCTCCAGACTCCCGTCTTTTTGGGAACCAAAAAGAACCTTGAGTAGATTCCGGACTCTAAATGGTCTGTTGGAACTGGCTGGATGGCCCTTTTTTTAGAAGCTTTGAAACCTCTAGTTTTGCAATTTCCCTTAGACCGGGTGGAACGTCTGGAAGGGAACTTTTCTGAGGGAAGGGGCTTTCCTCGAAAGGAATCTTGTAACCCTCGGATATGATCGACTGTGCCCATCTGTCTTGAGAGAGGGAAAACCAGGCTTTTGGGTACAGCGACAATCTCCCCCCCGACTGCCTCCAAGGGTGGAGAGTCGGGCAACACCTCAGGGATGCTGGAAGGGCTTGTCAGAGAGAGGCTCTCTGCTGCCCTGGTTCTGCGGACCCCCTCTGCCCCTAGGGCGGCATCTATTGTTATTACCCCCTCTGCCTCTGGGGGTAAATTGACCACGTGCATCAGGCGTGACTCCCTGAGATTTTCGGAACCACATTTTCCCTCCCTTCTGACCTTTGGGATAAGGCCCAGAAGGGGTGGAAAAACGGACTCCTACGGCAGAAAGAGTCTTGCCGTCTTGCTCGCACCTGGTCAAAGTGTCCTTCACCTGAGGGCCAAACAATGTTGCCCCATCAAAGGGAGAGTTTGTGAAGGACGCCTTAAAGGGGTCTGCAAAATTACAGAGCCGCATCCAGGACTGACGTCTGAGAGCCACTCCTGTGCCTGCAGCTCTACTCGCTCCATCGGCTGCATAAGAAATGAGCCGCATGGAGGAGTTGGTTATGGAATTAAGGATTCCCAGCTGAGAGGCAATCTTTTCCTGAGCCCCTGCTACTGACGGATCCTGTACTACTTCACCCAATTCTTTGAGGATGTCTCTTTGAAGTCTGGTGAAGTGACATAAATAATTCGGCGAACACATAGCAAAGGTCGCAGAGGAAAACATCCGCTTGCCATACCTGTCCATGGTCCTAGACTCCTTGTTAGGAGGATGAACTGGCACGGAAGGATCTGCAAGTTCCTTTTTGGTGGCGGCCACCACCACCATGGCATCAACCGGGACACCTTTAGTAAGAAACTGCTTTTCAGCGGGGGCTGTAATAAATTTTGAAGGTCTCCTGGGGACTGGTTCCACTGAATCAGGAGATGCCCACGCCTTTCGAGCTATGACCTCCATGAGAGGGTCGAAAGGCGGAGACACCCAGGAGGTGGAGGGTTGAGATCCAAAAGCCTCCAGGTATACCGATTCATCCTCGGAGGGATTAATGGAGGGCTAGTTCCCACTCTGTTTCAGGAGTTCAAGGATGTCTGAAAAGGAGACATCCTCAGAGGGGGATCTTGGGGACCTCTCAGACTCATCTAAATCGGTATCTGATGTTGTAGTCTCAGGGGAGTCTAAGTGCTTCCTCTTGCAGGTCCTCTTACGCGGGGGTTCACCTGAAGGATCAGGAGAAACCTCGGAAGAGGAAGTTCTTCCCAATGGGGAGACCTGGGGCGATGGATCTCTGGGTCCGGGAGCAAGAGAGCGGGAAGAGGCATCTACAGGCACCATAGAGGGAGGAGCTAAAGGAACCGACTGCTGACTAAGCTCAGGGGCTAGCACAGTCCTCATCACCTCAAGGCTCCCTCCCAGGAGGCCGAGAGATCCCGCCCAAGAGACAGGATCCCTGGTCCCACCGAAGGAAGGCTCAAGCAGATGTCGGGGCCGAGCTCACCAAGGCAAGCTCCGAGAGGGAGAACGGGGTCGGACAAGGGTCTGATGCCACTCGCCTCGAACCGACCAGGAAGCCCGACCGGATCCCTCCAAGGACGGTCTCAAGGAGGAGAAAGGAGTCGAGACGACGGAGCCGAAAGGTGTGGTCGGCTCGAGCAGCAACAGTCACGGTACCAATAATCTCCGGCTCCGAACTCTGTAGGAGAGTCGAAGGAGGAATTTCAGGAGGGTGTAGAACAGCGGTCGTCTGTTGAGACGGGCTATGGAGCATCTGGGCTAGTGCCTGTGATTTTAATAGCCTACTCATCACTCTCTCTAAGTCATGGTCTGACAGCCTGGAAGACCTCGATGATCGGCTCCGATGGCTCCGCTCCGAAAGCAAGGAGGAGGATGGAGCAGAATGTATAGATTCCAATGAAGGAGCTCTAGACCACTTTTTGGACGGAGCCATCGAAGCCGAAGAACTTTCGGCTCCAGGCGGAGCCGAAAACTTGTCGGCTCCGAGCGGAGACAAAGATATCTCGGCTCCAGTTGGAGCCGAGACATGCTTCGACGCTAGGGTGTCGGCTCCGGCTGGAGCCGACACAGGTGCCAAAGCCAGGGTATCGGCGCCGAACTACTGAAGCTTCCAACAAGGAAGGATTGGCTCCGGACGGAGCCGATGTCGACTCTGGCAGAGTCGGAACCAAGACCACAGACTTGGACACCGAAGTCTGGGTCTTGGGAGGCTTAGAGGGCTTCCCGGAGCCGACCTTAGCCGGGGAGCTCTCAGGTTTAAGAAGACCCCTGAGGATCAACTTATTTCTACATTCCTGCAGGACTCTCTGGCTGAAAGAATGACAAATAGCACAGGAGTCCTGCAGGTGTAGGGGTCCCAGGCAATAAATACAAGAAGTGTGACCGTCTGTCAGAGACATCTTCTGACAGCACGAGTCACACTTCTTAAAACCTGAGACCCTAGTATCTTTGGACATGTCTGAGTCCTAAAACACACACACACACCAATCAGACAAAAAAGACACTAAAATAAAAAGTCAGAACAGTGAGACACAACACCCACACACCTAAGGAAAACCCGACAGGAACTGTGAGGGAGGGTAAGGCCTAAGGCCCAAAACACTAGAAACTTAGAATAAGGGAAGTAAGGGGAATGGGTATGGAGCTAAGTGAATAAGGTTCACTAAAAAACTATAAAGAATAAATTTTTAGGGGGTTGGATATCTAAATCTTTCACAAATAGCAATGAAAAATCACTTACCAGGAGCTGGTAAAAAAGATGACCTCATTAGCGAAGCAGCAAACGAGATCTGGGTAATTACCGCCTTGCATCATGGGATATGGGGCTGCCTCGAGCTGGTAAAAGTGACTCTCGAGCTTAGCAAGTGCCGAGTCGGAGCCGAGGATCGGCTCCGAACCCATCCAGCAAGAATGAAGGCGAGATTGACAACTTAACATCATTTATTCCATTAGAAGACTTTAATATTGACTGGCTTAACTGCTCTAGCTACAATCCCTCTACCCACATTAACCTCCATGGGTTTACCCAACTTATCTCACCCCCCACTAGAACAGATAAAACATCCAAACGCCAGTCCATTCTGGACTGGATTCTTATATCTGACTCCTCCCTCACATCCCAATCTGGCTGTCGACCTGACAGTCTGAGCAACCATCAGCCAACCTACCTAATTAGGACCAGAATTTTCAGTCAGACAACCCTTAGAGTAGTAAGAAACAAAAAGAACTTTACACCTAATAACTTCATCGCTGCAGTAAAATATTGTAATTGGACTTCACTGACACAGCTATCTCTTGATGAAGCAGTACACTACTTTAACTCAACTTTCTTACACATATTAATCCATCATGCGCCCACCAGAACTATAAGAATAAAAGCAAAGTATGCCTCATGGCTAACGAAAGAAACTAAATCTGCTTTCAAAGACAGGAATAAAGCTTGGATACAATTCCACAAAAACAAAACCCAGTAACAAAACAAACCTACTTAGAACTCCAAAATAAAGCCAAGAACCTAATTAAGCTAGACAAAATTAACTACTACGAAAAGATACAGGCAAAACATGCTCACAACCCACAAAAATCTATCCAAAAGCAACATTAACAAACTGGTAACCTCCTATAACAACATTGCCAGATTTGCCACTGGCTCCTCATTTAAAACCCATCATTGTCAAATTCTCAAACAGCTAGGATGGCTGGAACTGCAAAAGCAGCTTCAATTTCAGCAACTTAATATCACCCATAAGATTCTGCATCTCTCCAATACTCTATAGCCTTGTCACCCCCTACAAAAACCTTACAACGCTTCGCTCAGCAGATAAATTACTACTAACCATCTATAAGTCCCACAACAAAGCAGGTGATTCTCTTTTCTCTAACATTGTGGGAAAACCTGGAACAGGCTTCCAGGCAACTTGTCCTCACTGTCCTCATTAGCACGTTTCAAAAAACAACTAAAAACGCTCCTTAAAACTCAACGCCTATGCCCATGTACTAACCCAGACTAACACTCTCCTTTCACTCCACCTCCTCACCTCTCTCTCTTGTTGCATCTCTCTAAACATTTCTCCCAAAGCTCATATAACAGGATTATTAAGTTTCCCTAATTTCTGACTCTAGCCTAATCTTTCTAGAATCTACCTTGGAGTCCTAACTGTAGAACAAGCATTCTACTGTGCGCACCAGTTTCCTCTATGCATATATTAGACACTTTTTTACTTTGATTGTAGAATTTTGAAAGAAAACTTATAATGAGTGTGAACTTTTAGCCTTCAACATAATGAATCTCAAACTCTCTATTCTGTAAATATGTATCTAGTAGTAGTGTACTGTTTTCTAAACTTGTAGTCATGTTATTGATGCTAATCATCCATGTATTTTTATTAGCTTAATGGAGCTTATCTCCCCGGGCCTCTGCTGAAAATGGACATGTATCCAGTTGGACTAGCCTGGTCAACAAATGTAAAATAAATAAAATAAATGATAAATAAATAAAATAAAAATTCTGGGCCACAATAAATACTATACTTCATCCAGGGAAAGCTGCTACAGCAGTGCCAGCAATAGCAAATAACCATGAGAAAATTTCCACTCAATTTAATAAATATTTCACCAAAACAGTTCAAGCCCTAGAAAATGCCGAAAATAATGCTAGTTGCCCTACCCTGCCTTCCACCCAAAACAACACTAACACACAAGATAATGTCCCCCACTTTATCCTGCACCCAGTGTCCATCAAAGTTATTTTAGAACTCCACCATAAACTTAAATCAACCACTCTGGCCGCTGATAATTCACCAAATGAATTCCCTCAGATAGCTGCAGAGGCAATAGCCTATCCTGTTGCTATTCTCATAAACAGATCTATATCAGAGTGCAAAGTACCGACCATATGGAAAACAGTACAGTTTTGTACCTACCATAAATGTAGATGTTCGAGTGCTAATACAGCTGCAGTCATAACAGATAGGTTCTCCTGCCGTCAGGCGGGTCCTCGGTCGGCCGAATTCCAAAGTCTAGGTCCGGCGTCGGTTGTCATTGCTTCTTCCCTGACGTCAGTGCGACAGGGGTATAAAAGAACCAGCCGACGCCATTTTCTTCAGTTTTTCTTGTCCCAGATGTCAGGTGCCCCCAGAAGGAAGGCAATACATAAAATTATGTAATAATGGAATGCAATATAATCAAAGACCAGTAGTTGCAAGCAAATACACCATAAAAGAAGACCCCTAGAGGGGAAGGAGGGAGGGAAACCTGGACTGCAGCTGTATTAGCACTCGAACATCTACATTTATGGTAGGTACAAAACTGTACTATGTTCATCGTGCATACAGCTGCAGTCATAACAGATGGGTAGAATCCCAAAGCTAAGAAAGGGGTGGTAGGCACTAGGTGGAGCTAGGAGGAGCCAAGATGCCCTGCAAGACTGCAGTGGCAAAGCCTGCTCTAGATTTGGAGTATAATGGTAGGATATAGTGCTTGGAGAAGGTATGTACAGAACTCCAAGTGGCTGCTTCTAAAATATCCTTGGTAGGAACTCCTCTGAGGAAGGCTGCAGAGGTGGATGTGGCCCTGAGTTCTAATGCCTGTAGGTACAGTTTTGCCATGAAAGGAATAGCAAAAGCGTATGCAGTGGGCTATCCATTTTGAGATTGTCTGTTTGGATATTGACTTTCCTTGAGCTCCTACCCCATAGGCCACAAAAAGCTGTTCTGATTTTCTGAAAGGTTTTGTTCTGTCCAGATAATAATGCAGTTGTCTGTGGATGTCCAAGGAATGCAGTAATCTCTCCCCTTTGTTTTGAGGATTAGGATAAAAAGTAGGTAAATGTATGGCCTGATTTAAAGCTACCCTGGATACTACTTTAGGCATAAAGGACGGGTTGGTACGTAATGAAACTCTGTCCTGATGGAAGATGATAAAAGGCTGGACAGCCATAAGAGCCTGTAGTTCTGAAACTCTACGAGCTGAAGTGATAGCCAGAAGGAAAGCTGTTTTCCAGGACAAATATTGTAAATCTGATGAGGCAGCTGGCTCAAAAGGAGGCAAAGTCAGTTTTTCCAGAATGAAATTAAGATCCCAAGCAGGTATTGGTTGTTTTCTTGGAGGTCTTAAATTCTTAGCCCCTCTGAGGAACTGTCTTAATAGAGGGTGAGAGAATAAAGGTGGATCAGTGTTGTATTCTGCAGAAATGGCTGATTTTGATGGAGGAGAACGAAAGTCCACTGCTTAGCAGTTCAGCCAAATATTGTAGTATTTCAGGTAAATTCAGTTTTCCAGGGCACTTGCCCTTTTTCTCATTTCAAACACAAAAACGTTTCTATTTTGCAGAGTAAGCTTTTCTAGGTGATGGCCTTCTGGCCTCCAAAATGACATCCTGCACCTCCTTGGAGAGCAGGGCCTGCTGCGATGCTAAGGAATCTTCCATGCGGCTAGATTGAGTGTTTTCAGCTGACTGTGAAGAATTTTGAAGCTGTGCTGAGTCAGAAGAAGAGGCATTAGAGGCAGGGTCCATGGTGGGGAATGCGTCAGGCTCCTCAGGATTGGGTACCAGTGTTGCCTTGGCCAGTCTGGAGCAATGAGGATCATCTTTGGTCTGTCTGCTCTGGTCTTTAGTAGGACTTTGGGCAGCAGAGGAAGAGGTGGGAAGGCATAAACTGTCATTGATGTCCAACTGAAAGAGAGAGCATCCACTCTCCAGGCCTTTGGATGGAAGATCCTTGAGCAGAATTTTGTCAATTGATGATTTTTGTGAGAGGCAAAGGGATCTATGTCTGGCCTTCCCCATTCTTGGATTATTTCTGTAAAAACTTTTGGATGCAACTTCCATTCGTGTGGATCTGTCATATTCCTGCTTAGGTTGTCTGCCAGCGTGTTTTCCTTGCCTGGCAAGTACTGTGCTTGTAGTTCCATTTGTAAGTCCATGGCCATGTTCCAAAGTGACATGGCCAGTCTGCATAGGGGATAAGAATGTGTTCCTCCATGCTTGTTTATGTACCACATAACTGTGGTGTTGTCTGTTCTTATCAATAGCTGACCTGGTTGTAGAAGGTCCTTGAAAGCTATAATAGCATTTATCACTGCTAGCATTTCTTTTTGATTGATGTGAAGGTGCTTTTCTTTTTGGGTCCATTTGCCCTGAATGCACCGGCCTGTCATGTGCGCCCCCCAGGCGTAGTCCGAGGCGTCTGTTGTGATGACTTGATTTGCTTGAGGCTTGCTGAATGGAAGGCCTGTGTTTGTTTGGCATGCTTGAGCCTACCACAGAAATTCCTTTTGCAGACATGGAATTAATGGTATTATTGTTTCCAAACTGTGGCTGTGTTGAGACCATATGTTTAGGTACCATTGTAGTTTTCTCATATGCAGCTTTGCACATGGGATTAGTAAGATGCAAGATGCCATGAATCCCAGAGCCTGCAGGATTTTCCTTGCAGTCAGCCTGGTGCAATTTGCCAGTGTTCTGAAGTATTGAATTAGTTGCCCCTGCTTCTCTGGCGTGAGGTAGGCCATCTGGGTGTTTGTGTCCAAATTGGCACCCAGGAAAATTATCTTCCGAGAGGGTATTAGTCGTGATTTCTCTTTGTTGACTGTGTATCCTAAGAGTTTAATAATATTATTACATAAGCCAGATGTTTCAGAAGAATGTGCTTGCTGTCCGCTTGGATCAGGCAGTCGTTCAGATAAGGGTATATTTGTATCCCTTGAAGTCTGCAGTAGGCAATTACTGATGCCAGGCATTTCGTGAATACTCTGGGCACAGTAGATAAACCAAAGGGCAATGCAGAGAATTGATAATGGGTTGAACCTGCAAGAAATCTGAGGTATCTTCTGCAATTTGCCAGTGTTCTGAAGTATTGAATTAGTTGCCCCTGCTTCTCTGGCGTGAGGTAGGCCATCTGGGTGTTTGTGTCCAAATTGGCACCCAGGAAAATTATCTTCCGAGAGGGTATTAGTCGTGATTTCTCTTTGTTGACTGTGTATCCTAAGAGTTTAATAATATTATTACATAAGCCAGATGTTTCAGAAGAATGTGCTTGCTGTCCGCTTGGATCAGGCAGTCGTTCAGATAAGGGTATATTTGTATCCCTTGAAGTCTGCAGTAGGCAATTACTGATGCCAGGCATTTCATGAATACTCTGGGCACAGTAGATAAACCAAAGGGCAATGCAGAGAATTGATAATGGGTTGAACCTGCAAGAAATCTGAGGTATCTTCTGCAATTTTGTCTGATTGGGACATGCAGGTATGCCTCCTTGAGGTCCAATGTTACCAGCCAAGACTCCTTGCCCAGCATGGGAAGAAGTTGCTGTAGAGTGAGCATCTTGAATTTTGGTACAAGTAGGAATGTGTTTAGGATGGAAAGATCCAAAATAGGTCTCCAATCTTTTCCCTTCCTTGGCACCAGAAATAGCCTGGAATAAAAACCTTGACCTTGTTCTTGTGTAGGTACCTCTTGAATAACTTTCATGTTTATAAGACCTGAAATTTGCTTTCTGAAAGATTGCGAGTTGTCCTCACCACCTCTTTGTATAGGAGCTTGCCATTGTCTGCCTCTGTACGAGCCTTGTGTTTGTCCTCTGCCCCTCGGGCGCCTGTATCTGCCTCTTTGGGGTCTGTCTGTGGCAGGAAAGGACCAGTTTTTGGAAGGCCAATTTCTACTAAAACGTGGGGGTTGGACCTGCAGAAATTCTTTCACAGTTTGCATTGATTTAGCCTTTTCCTCCATTTTCCGTAATACTTCCTCAGCATTTGCCCCAAATAGTACATCCTTTTGAAGAGGGGCGTCTAGTAATTTAGCTTTGACATGATCAGGCAAGGCTTGTTCCTTGAGCCAGGCATGCCTACGTATGACTGAGCCTGTAACAGCAGCTCTACATGAGGCCTCTAGAGCATCAAAACCACATTGTAAGGTATGTTTACCCACTTGTTCTGCATTATGCATCAAATCCTGCAACTCCTTCATGTCTGGTTGTTCAGGTTGTGACATTTTACTTTTCAATTGAGATAACAGAAACTGTTGGAATTTTAGCATATGAAACTGACAGTTTAAGGCCCTCATGGATAAGGTAGCCGAGGTATATACCTTTTTTCCCCACCTTTCTAAGGATCTGGAATCTCTCTCGGAAGGCAATGGGTTTTTGGCAATGGAGGCCTTAACTCCCTTGGGCCCCTGTGAGATGGTTTCTAGGCCAGCCGCATGGCTTTTGTATAGAAATTGGTGTGAGTCAGGAACCCTGTAGTACCTGTCAGGCTTAACTGGAGCTGGAGGGAGAGAATCCGGGTTAAGGCAGGCCTCCGAGTAAACATCATCTAGGATGTTCAGGACAGGAGGTATAGCCAGAGGCCTGTGCTGGGGTAACAAAAGAAATTCCCTGAGCCTTTTCTTGGAATCTGAATAATCCTGGCCTTCCCAGTGAAAGTGTTCCCTTAAGGTATGCAGAGTTTCACCAAATGAGTAATCCTCAGGGGGGGATACAGAAGGGATAGATTCCTCTGCATCAGAGTCTTCAAAAGGGGAGTAAGACTGTTCCTGATAATCAGAGTGCTCTGAAATAATGGAGCCCTGATCAGAGGAGGGAATCTTCCTCCACTCTGGGTCTTTGTCTGGAGGTGGCTGAGAACCTCTGATTAGAGTAATTAAATCCTCAGCCATTTTAAGCATCTGTTTCTTAGGCATGGGGCCTGGAGATGGGCCCTGTGTAGCTGGTCTCTTAGGGTGCATAGTAGCTTTGGACTTGGTGAAAGCCTTGATGGAGAAAGAAGAGGAAGGTCTGAAGACACCTTGAGTGGAGGTGGACCTGTCCACATTCTGTGTTTCAACGCCAAGCGTGGCTTCGGTATCTGTAGTCAGGGTGTGGGCGAGGCCTGCGACCTCGGGTACAGGAGACACCGCCAAAGATGTGTCGTCGGTAATCAGGGGCTGCGTAGGCGCCTCGCTGAGAACCGGACCACGTGTAGTCGGCTTAGGTGTGGTGTCGGTAGAGGCCGCAGACCTCGAGTGTCGGTCCTTGTCTTTGCATTTTTTAGACAAAACCGGGGTCGGAGTATCCGACAACATAGTATAGTTAAATGCTTTCCCAAAATAATGCTGGGCGAACTCCGCCTGACGCTTAATAGTGCGTTTGTTGAATGTAGCACAAAAGCGACAGACTGAGACGTTGTGGTCTGGGCCTAAACAAGGTATACAGAGGGAATGGAAATCCTTATGCGGTATTTGCTTCCCACAAGAAATACAATTATTAACTTTGTCTGACATCGGTCTGAGGCAAGAAAAGTTTCCCCAACGGGGTACTTAGCTTTTAAGAAGACTTCGCAATCTCAGGAGCTGGCCGACCAGCACTTGCGAACTGCTTCTGCTTCGGGCACCGCGCGGCAACAAAGACTGAAGAAAATGGCGTTGGCTGGTTCTTTTATACCCTTGTCGCACTGACGTCAGGGAAGAAGCGACGACAACCGACGCTGGACCTAGACTTTGGAATTCGGCCGACCGAGGACCCGCCTGACGGCAGGAGAACCCATCTGTTATGACTGCAGCTGTATGCACGATGAACATCTCCCATATTATACCACTACACAAAGGAGGCAACTCCTTAGAACTCACTAACTACAATTCAATTTCTATTCTATCCCCCTTATCAAAAATATTAGAAAGAGTTCACACTCAACTGATGCACTACGTCCTAGAAAAACAAGTTGCTATCTAAATCACAGCACGGCTTCAGACCCTCCCACAGCACCATCACAGCACTAATGTCCTTTACCAACACAGTTAACCACCACAGAAACATTGGACAATTTGTTTCTATCATAATTTTAGATCTCTCAAAAGCTTTTAACATGGTCAACCATGATATGCTTCTTAATACACTATCCACCCTAAACATCAGAATCTCTTCTATCTCATGGTTTAACAACTACCTATTAGGATGCCAGTAAGCAGTCCAATGGCAAAACCAATTGTCCCCTTTTTTACCAGTATCCTTAGGGGTCCTTCAAGGCTCCATCCTTGGCCCATTACTTTTCTCTCAATTTAGCAACCAGCTCTCTTCCTCCACACCCACTCCCTCAGTAGTACAATATGCAGATGACACCACCCTTATATGTGCCACCCCCACATTAAAAGACCTTCACTCCCTAACCCAAAACTGCTTTTCATTAGCCAAAACCTAGTTAACCTGGTTCACTAACTCCCAGCTTATTCTTAATCCAAATAAAACAAAAGTATTTATTTTCAGTCCTTGTAGATCCCCCCTCCAAATGATGATTTTAGCGTCAGGTCCAAAAACAATACCCAGATCGCTCCAACCACTCACACTAAACTGTTAGGTGTAGAAACAGACAACCTGAGGTTTGACATCCACGTAGCACAAACCATCAAGAAAGTTCACAAAAAACTAGGACACCTCTAACCAGATGCACTAAAGCCACAATAGCTAAGACACATCTTTCATCTACCCTCCTCTATGAATACCCAGTTTTAACTAACCTTTGCAAGGCTGACCTAAACAAATTAGAATCTTGTTATAACAAGTACAGGTTTGCTACAGAGGCCTCATAAAGGACCCATCACTGTGTATCACTTAAACAGCTAAAATGGCTTGAGCTGCCTCAGCTACTGCAACTCAAACAATTGTCACTGGTACACAACTTATACCACTACCCTAATAAAGTCCCAGCACTCCAGGATCTAATTCAACCCTATACTACTACAAGAACCTTAAGATCTAGTAATCAGAACCGCCTAAATGTGATTAAATATAATAATGATGCTGGGAAATCACTCTTTGGTTGCACTATTGCTAAAGCTTGGAATACTCTACCTAGCCAGCAGACATCTTATAGGTCTGCTACACAATTTAAAAAACTCCTGAAAACTCACTACATGAACAAGTGGTTAGGCTCCTGTGAACCCCCCCCAAGGTAAACATATAGTAATCAATCTATTTTCATCATACAATCAAAGCAGACTCAAACAGTGCCCAGCAACACCTAAAGAACTAACCCTTTTATGACTTATATTGATCCAATAATCAATATTTTAAATTGCCCCTCTGGCCATCATGCTCATTTCCAACTTATTTCTTATTTCACACTCATAGTTTCTATATCCTGTTATGATCTTCACCTTCTCAATTAGTAACAATACATCTGTCTATGACATCTGACACAGTTACAATGTGACAAATCTGCATCAACCCCTAATAAAATATTAGGTGCTACCTGTTCTTTTACAGATGCTGTTCGCCATTAATCCCATTGATAATACTCCAATGAATGTTATTATTTTTACTATATACTGCATGCTATAAGAGCTGTATGTTTCTTCTCAACCTTCTTCTTCTTTTTCTTTCGGCTGTTCCTGTTAGGGGTCGCCACAGCGGATCATCTGTTTCCATTTCTTCCTGTCCTCTGCATCTTGTTCTTTCACACAAACCACCTGCATGTCCTCTCTCACCACATCCATAAACCTTATCTAAGGCCTTGCTCTTTTCCTCTTACCTGGTAGCTTCATCCTTAGCATCTTTTTCCCAATATACTCTGCATCCCTCCTCAGCACATGTCCAAACCAACTCAATCTTGCCTCTCTGGCTTTGTCTCCAAACCATCCAACCTGGGCTGATCCTCTAATATACTTATTCCTAATCCTGTCTACCCTCGTCAAACCCAGTGCAAATCTTAACATCTTTAACTCTGCCACATCCAACTCTGACTCCTGCCTTTTTGCCAGTGCCACTGTCTCCAACCCATATAACATAGCTGCTCTCACTACCCTCTTGTAGACCTTCCCTTTCACTCTTACTGGTACTCGTCTGTCACAAATCACCCCAACACTGTTCTCCACCCACTCCACCCTGCCTGTACTCTCTTCTTCACCTTTCTTCCACACTCGCCATTACTCTGAACTGCTGATCCCAAGTATTTAAACTCATCTACCTTGGCCAACTCTTCTCCCTGCATCCTCATCATTCCTCTATCCTCCCTCTCATTCACACACATATATTCTGTCTTAGTCCTGCTGACCTTCATTCCTCTCCTCTCTAGAGCATATCTCCACCTCTCCAGGGTCTCCTCCACCTGTTCCCTACTCTCACTACAGATCACAATGTCATCTGCAAACATCATAGTCCACGGGGACTCCTGTCTGATCTCGTCTGTCAACCTGTCCATCACCACTACAAATAAGAAAGGGCTCAGAGCTGATCCTTGATGTAATCCCACCTCCACCTTAAACACATCTCTCACTCCCACCGCAGACCTCACCGCTGTCACACTACCCATCATACATATTCTGTACCACTCTTACATACTTCTCTGCCACTCCCAACTTCCTCATACAATACCACAACTACTCTCTAGGCACCCTGTCATATACTTTCTCTAAATCTACAAAGACACAATACAACTCCTTCTGACCTTCTCTGTACTTCTCCATCAACACTCTCAGAGCAAACGTTGCATCTGTAGTGCTCTTTCCTGGCAGGAAACCATACTGCTGATCACTAATCATCACCTCCCTTCTTAACCTAGCTTCTACTACTCTTTCCCATAATTTCATGCTGTGACTGATCAATTTAGTCCCTCTGTAGTTACTACAGCTCTGCACATCACACTTATTCTCAGTCATCTTCTCACTTTCCAAGATATCATTAAACAATCTGGTTACAAACTCCACTGCTATTTCTCCTAAACACCTCCAAGCTTTCACAGGTATGTCATCTGGACCAACAGCCTTTCCATTCTTCATCCTCTTCATAGCTGTCCTTACTTCCTCCTTGCTAATCCGTTGCACTTCCTGATTCACTATCCGCACATCATCCAACCTTCTCTCTCTCTCTCATTCTCTTCATTCATCAGCCCCTTAAAGTACTCTTTCCATCTGCTCAACACACTCTCCTCGCTTGTGAGGACGTTTCCCTCATTATCCTTTATCACCCTTACCTGCTGCACATCTTTCTTCTCAACCATTACATGTTATTTGGAACTATTTACCATATTCTGCTAGCTTTTCTTGTTTATGCTGTATTTTATTTTAAGTATGTATGTAAACTGGAGCTTTTCCCCTGGGGCTTCACTGAGAATGGACCTGTGTCCAGTCGGACTTTCCCAGTAAACAAATGTAAAGTAAATAAAAATATATGATTACTGGTCAAAAAAGTGAACTCTCACATAAACAAACAAAACAACACTGGTCTAAAAAGATCAAAGCATAAAACAATGAAAAGAAATATATACATAATACTGTTTATACAGAGAAACAATTCTGCACCCCCACATCCCCTACTAATTTTATATGCTAATTCCAAGATCACACAACAGAGTGGAAAAAGCAAATACCCAGTCCCTGCTATACTGCAAACTTGCACACAGCAGCCGGCACTGAGAGACTTCAGTCTCTTAAGCTGGAAAAGCAAGGAAAGAAGAATGTTTATGTTTTCAGACATTTGATATTATAACCTACAATATCAATGCAGTTAGTGGAAAGGTAGACTTGGCATTACGTTGACATAACACAGTAATGTTGAATCGTAAAACAATCAGCAAGCTTTTGTGCATGCTCAGAGGTTACTTCTTGGAACATGCAATGTATCAGTATTCTACGGAGGAGCAAGCCCCCCCACCCTGCACTCCCCTTGCATCCCTTGCTAATTATATACTGTAACTCTGGGATTGCACACTCCCTGGGGAAGGGACATATTCCCCTTCCCTAGGAATTATAATTTAGTGCACAACTGTAAACCATCTGCATTGCTGACCAAAGCAGGTTGACAATACACAGGTCGATTTTACCCAAGAACCAATCTCATAAAACCTACAGTATGAATGTATACAGCACTGCTCCAAAATATCAAATGGCTACAATATCAACTGTTGTTTGGTTGACAGAATGGATGGTCAACAGGTGTGCAAGACTGACAGTTCCTGGGCTTGGGAAAATGCCCTTTCCCGAGTAACATGTGATCTTTGAGTTGGAATATATCCGTAGCAGGAGATGTATGGGGTGCATACAGGTTTGCACCCAGCAAAAACAATGTTTTAAAATTTTTGGCATATGTGTAGTAGTGTGTCGATTTTTGTTGACATTAATGTGTTCACATTTTGAGTTGATATTATGGCTGTTTGACTTAAGGTACAAGGTGTGTGTGTGTGTGTGTGTGTGTGTGTGTGTGTGTGTGTGTGTGTGTGTGTGTGTGTGTGTGTGTGTGTGTGTGTCTGTACATCTATAAAAAAAAAAAAAGTATATATATATATATATATATATATATATATATATATATATATATATATATATATATATAAAAACACACACCCACAAACCTACGTAGAGATATATAGTTGGTAGGCATCCTTCGATCCCAGCATCTTCTGTGGCTGTGCAATCCAATCTGGGAGTGGCAGTCCTTTCTACAATCAGAGCAGCAGCAGGCAGAAGTTAGTCTGGTATTTTAGGCATGGTTCTTCCCGATGGCTTTCTTATTCTCTGCTCTCCTTGTCAAGACAGTTTCATACATAGGAAAAGCTTTGTTCGCTTCCCATTTCCAGGAAATATTGTCTGAGGCAAGAGAATATCAGGTGTTTACACTGATGGAGAGAGAGCTGAGGTCACACTTGCTTATGTCCCTGTAGCACAGTTTGGGTCACCCTTTCAGCTTCTTTCCAGATTCCATCTCTCCAAAAAGGAGGTATTTCACTATTCGGCAAATTCTCCTCATTGGGTGAGCACTTGTATGGACCCAGTGCCTGTCTCTTCTTCTCAATCAGAGGAGTCAGCACTTCAGTATGGGCTTCAAACCAATCAGCACATCAAACTGTCTTCTTCCCAAAGATAGATACTGCAGTATTACAGACAGCATTCCATAGTTTTTCCCATCTGTTGCTGGTGCCAGAGTCTTCCAGGCAGAGCATGGTCTCTTCAAGTACTTGAACAAACTTGCTTACATCTGAAGGGTCACAAGTCTTGCCTGTGTCAATGCCTGGCCTCCTTTCCTTTTTAGAGTGGAATAACCTTTCTGTCTGGATGCTCACCTTGCTACATATGAGCAAGTGGTCAGTATCAAAGTCTGCACTGTGGTAACAGTGTGTCACTACCTAAACTGCTGTGTTTAGTGAGGACAAGGTCAAGTTGGTGCCAAAGTTTTGATCTTGGGTGTCACCATGAAACATTGTGCTGGGGCTTGACATTGAAGAAGGTGTTGGTTATGCAGAGGTCACACTGGGAAAAAAGTTGAATGACATGCTGTCCATCTTCACTCATCTTTCCTGTTCTGAACTGTCCCAGAGAGGATGGCTATCTGTGATGGTCATTGCCAACTCTGGCATTAAAGTCACCAAGAGTGAATAATGGTTTATGGAAAGGGATCCCACTGATGGCAGCACTAGGCTCATCATAGAACTTGCCCTTGACTTCCTTATTGGAAGTTAAAGAAGGCGCACAGACACTGAAGATGTTGACCATGTCCCTGTGGTGTTTGTAGGTGAATTTTTAGCAGTCTCTATTTCCCATATGTGGTGCTATGAGTGATCTAAATGGTTGTTTTTGATTGTGAAACCAACATCATGTTGCCTAGACTCTTCTGGAAGCTTTCCATGCCAGAAAACAAATAAAGCCCTTCTCCCTGAGATATCCTAGTGGAGGACAGCCTTGTTTCCTGGATAGTCACAATGTCCATCTAAATTCTGCTCAGCTTGGTGTTAATGACTGCTGTCTTCTATGCAACACTGATGTTTTCTAAATATTCTGTAAGGCCTGAAGTCATCATCCTTATGTTCCATGTGCATAGCCTAAAGGCTGATTTATTTTGCTGCTTTTTTGTTTTTTCAGGTGTATGGTTAACGATCCACCTGTTGGGGGGTACCTAAGCTCCACACACCCAGTACAGTAAGTGAATCATGGCAAGGCAGCACCTATTTGGCAGGGGGCTGCCCAGCTTACAGCAGGGGGTAGCTACCCTATGAGATCAATAAAGCTCTCCCACAGTCAGAAGCAGCCCCTGGCACCTCAGTCTATGTGAAATAAATAACTGTTGCTTCCTGTGTTGTGCCACTGCTCACAAAACAAAGTTGTAGTGTCCTCTCCAGGGCTCAGGCTTAGGCAAATGAATCTAAGGAAATAATAGTTATGTACTTTAACGTGATAGCCGCAGTGGTGCAGTGGCAGTGTTGTTGCCTCACAGCAAGAGGTTCTCCCATTCGATTCTCGGCTGGACCGCCTTCTGTGTGGAGTCTGCATGTCCTCCCCACGGTCGAGTGGTGTTTGAAAGACATGCATAGAATGGGCGTGCCTTCATTAAAGAGCTGGCACCTCAGCACCCGTAAAAAAAAAATCTACTGCCAATCATTAGCGGACCGGAGTTCCACTGTGGTGACCCATAACCAGGAAACGCCAAAAGAAGAAGAACACCATAACTTGATATCTGTGTTATCTGTAGTCACCATTCATCACATATGGGTCTAGGATCTGACATTGGATCCGAGTTGGCACACTTAGACAACAGCTTAGCTCAAGCTCCTCCCCTCCCATAATGCTCTGCTGCCCTCTAACCCCTCAGATTGAGTTTGCCCTGGAGAAAGAAGACAGACAGAGAAGACCTGCCACCAAAAAAGGTCCACCAAAGTCCTGCCAATCCCTAAGGAAGGGGGAAGGCGGGTGGGATCATGATGAATGGCGACTACGGATAACACAGATACCAAGTTATGTATGGTAAGTACATAACTATTAATCTGATGTTATCCTAGTCACCATTCATCATGCATGGGTCAGAGTTCCCAGCTACCCAACATTCTTGGGCGGCCTCATAGAAGGACATACCAAAGAACAGTGGAGACAAAGGAAGCCCTTCCCCTAGAAACTAGGTCAAGTTTCTAATGAGAAATAAAGGTATGAGGAGAAGACCAAGTTGCCGCTGCACAAATGTCATCCAAGGACTGACGAGCTGAGAAGGCAGCTGATGTAGCCACTGACCTGGTAGAATGAGTCCTAACTGGTCCAGGCAAAGGAGAACCACAGGAGGAGTAGATGTAAGAGATGCACTGGGAAATCCAACAGGAAATGGAAATTTCTGAAACAGCTCGGCCCTTCCTGTTGACTGAAAAGGCCACAAGCAATTGGTATGAGAGACGAAAAGACTTAGTTCTGTGCAAATAAAAACGAAGCTTTTGATGAACATGTAAGTTATGCACAATGAATTCCCCATCATTAGCATAATTAGAAAATAACACTGGAAGTTGGATGGACTGATTGAGGTTGGCTTCGGTGGCCACTTTTGGCATAAAGGAAGGATTGGGTTTCAAGGCCACTCTATCTTTATGGAAAATCAAATAAGGAGACTTAATGGTAAGAGACTGCAATTCTAATACTCTTTTCGCTGACGTTATTCACCACCAAAAAAGCAGTCTTCCAAGAAAGAAATCTGAGATCACAAGATGCAGCAGGCTCAGAAGGGGGGCCCAGTTAGAGACTGCAGCACTAAAGCAAGATCCCACGGTGAAGAAGGATCCTTGACTGGGGGACACAACAAAGATGTTTCAAGAAGGCTTTGCAGAGGTGAGAAGAGAACACAGGTTTGTTATTGAGATGAAAATTGGAAATTGCTGCCAACTGGACTTTGATCATAGAGAAATGGATGCAGGCCCCCTGTTTTCTTGGGTACCAAAAAGAAGCATGAGTAATTTACAGATCCTCTATGTCCTGTGGGGACCTTTTGGATGGCTCTTTTTAAAATGAAGTTGGTCACCTCTAGATGGGCTAACTCTCTCTGACTGGGTGGCACATTGGGGATGGTTCTGCTTTTTGGCAGGGGGGGTCAGAAAAGGGAATACAGTAGCCCCTGAATATAACTTTTAGTACCCATTGATCAGTTGTGATGTTTGTCCAGGCTGACAGGTGCAAAGATAAGTGGCTCCCAACTGCTTCCAGGGAGGGACAGTCAGGCAATGCCTCAGAGGCTGTGAATGGGCTTCTCAGAGAAAGGCTCCCTGGACTACTGGTTTTGTGGGCCTCCTCTGCCCTTAGGGTAGCATCAACCATTGAAACCTCTCCCCTGTCCCCTGGAAGAGGAATCTTCTTGAGCTTCCTGAAAGGAAGACTGTGATTTGTGGAACCAAATCTCCTTCCTCCCCCATTAAGTCCTAGAAAAGTACCTTTGGGGTAGGGAACTTGATCCCTACAGCTGACAGTGTCTTCCCTTCTTGCTCACTGTGGGTCAACGTTTCCTTAACACTTGGTCCAACGAAGGCTGAATTATCAAAGGGAGTATTGTTGAATGATGCCTTAAAGGCCTCTGCAAACTCGCATAAATGAAGGCAGGCATGATGTCTGATGGCAATGTCTGTGCCCGTTGCCTGGGAGGTACCTTCCACAGTGTTCGATATCAACCTCATGGATGAATTGGCTATAGGTATGAGAGTGGCAAGCTTAGGAGAAATAGACTTAAATTCCTCCACCAGCATGGACTCAGAGGGAAGTGGCAAGCTCCATGACCAAATCCCTCTGAAGACGGGTAAAGTGCATCTGGTAGTTTAAGGCTAACAGGCTGAATGAAGCCGATGCAAACACCAGCTTCCCAAACCTGTCAATCGTTCTATACTCATGATTGGGAGGATGGAAAGATGAACTCTGTTCCGCCAGCTCTTTCTTGGTGGTGTCAGCTACCACAATCACATCAACCAGAACTGCCTGGGACCAAAAGGTCTTATTAGAAGGGGGACTCAAAAACTTGTCCACTCTCTTTGGGAATGACTCCACTGTATCAGGTTCCTTCCAAGCCCTGCTGGCAATTAGCTTGATCAAGGGATTAGCTGGGGGGACACCCAAGAGGTAGATGGGCCTGTACCGAAAGCCTCCAGAATCACAGCTTTTTCCGAGGATGGGGCTGGACAGACCACCCACCCTTGGCCTTAAGAATCTCCAGAATGTTCCCAAAGGAGGCATCATCAGCCGGTGACCTTGGGAACCCGTCCCCTTCATCGACATCTGTGTTCTCCATGAGACACTCCATCAGTGAGTCAAGATGTCTCCTCTTACATGTCCTCTTCCAAGGAACTTCTTCCGCAGCAGGCTCAGGAGAAGATTCGGAGGAGGTGGGGACCCCGATAGGGGTAACTCCCCCTTGAGGCTAGGTTGAATGGGCTGACCAGAAGCAGGATGAGAGGGTCCGCTCAAAATCTGAGGATGGGATGGAGCCTGGTGAGCAGGGAAGCTTACTCTGGTAGCAGAGAGAAAGATCTTTCCACCACTCAGAATGTGGAGGGACTGGATGAAACCCCCTCTCACTACCCTGTGGACTACACAAGGGAGGAAGGAGCCAGGACCTCCAACCCTCCAGAGAAGTCTGGACCAGAACTATCAAAAGTCGAAGGACAGAGGAGCAGACAGTGGTCCGAAAAGCCCTGACCGGAACCCACCCCGGGCCCAACCATATTGGATCAGAGGAAACAGAAGGATCCGAGGGAAGAGCTCTCAAATCCCTCAGATCCAATAAGACTGGATCAATGACAAGTCTGCTCCAGCTTAGATCCAAAGACCTCGATCCAGAAGCCTTGGATCTGGGAGTCGACTACGAGACCCTCGGATTTGAAGACCTAGGATTGGAGGCCTTGGATCCGGGTATCGACTCTCTGGAGGGCTTTGGATCTGAGATCCCTGGATCTGACCCCGCTAAGGCTAGAGTCGGATCTGGAGACCTGGGATCAGACAGCCTAGGTTTCTTACCAGAGACCTCCCAGAACAGGAGGAAGAGGTATCTTTTCTCTTACATTCAGAGGGGCCCTGCTTGGTCGAAAACTCCTTGACCAAGGGACCCCCCCGCCTGAGCCATACCTCTGAGTAGAAGTTTATTTCAGTGCTCGACCAGGCCTTGGGGTTGTATACGGCACAAATGCATGTAATATGTTTGCATCTTGGGGAGATTCTATGACTCATCCCAGTTTGCAATCATCTACAAACTTTGTCAGCCAGAAACCCCTGACACTAGTCTTGACTTCTGAGAAGTGGATGTCAAAGAGGAGCAGGCCCAGCACAGATCCCTGAGGGATTCCACTGGTGAATGGCCTCTTTGTGGAGGTGGTCTCACCAATCCTGCCTTCCTGGGTCCTATCTGTGAGCCAGCTGGCTAACTGGCAAATTATACAGGGGGTTTATGCTTAATTCTTCAAGTTTGTCATGTTTGTTTGGGGTACTGTATTGAATGCCTTAGGCACGTCAGAGTAGGCAGTGTGCACCATTTTATCCTCATCCATTGATTTGGTGACCTTCTCAAAGAAGTCCACAAGGTTCAGTAGGCATTCACTTCCTTTGACAAAGCCAAACTGGGATGCATCTAGTGTCTGAAGTTCTTCTATGTCTTTGCTGATCATTTCCATAATTCTTTGCATGGCTTTGCATAAAAACTAGTCAGACCAATGGGTCTGCAGTTTATGGGATCTGTTGATGTACCACCCTTATGAAGAGGGATGACCATGCAGTCCTCTCTTCTCATGTCACAAAGCCTGTTTTGAAACTATGGTTGTACTGCAAGTCCAGTGGCCCTGGTAGATCATATTTTAGACTATGCAAGAGGCATCCCAGGATATTCTCAGGGCCCACTGAGACTGTGTGCTTGACATTAGTGATAGCCACCAGGACATTTTATTTACAGTTGGAGGGGTTATGTTTACAGGTATTTCTTGGAGGGAGCTTTGGGGTGAGGGGGTGTGTGAAGTTGGAACTAACTTTTTCAGCAAGTGGATACGCTATACTGCCTGACTCAGTGAATGTGGCATTATTAACCACCAGCTCAGCAGACTGCTGTGCACTGTCTTTGAGGTTTCTGACACAGCTGTACAAGGTTTTATGGTTGTCATTTGCCTGGAAAGCTATTTTGACCCGGAAATTGGCTGTACTGGACTTAATTAGCCCTTTTAGTTGCCTGTTTAATTTTACAAGAGATTACTTTTCTTTATGGGAGTTGCACTTCCTGATTTCAGCTACGATAACATGAATAGCATGTCCTCAACATCAGTGCAACAGTTTCAGGGACAGCAAGCATGTCCTAGGAAGAGCTTCCAGGTAGGCTTTGGTATCTCAATTGTTGAATATTATTGTATAGTGAAACAGTTGAACTGAATACATTACTTCTGTGTTACAAAAATTTTTGGGGGGAGGGATTGAAGATTGCTACAGTTAACAACACATTCTGATTGATTAGCTTAGGTTGGAGCTGTCATCCAAGTTCTTGTTGAAAGTATAGTTCATGGACATATAAAGGGGTAAAAGTATTACCCCCAGTGTTATTGTTAATTGTGATGATGTCACCCTTACCTTTTACTTACCTTCTTCCAGGACCATCAGGCATGCAGAGGATACCATCATTTGCAGGTGGTAAGACAAACATGTTTATGTCAGCACTGAAGAGCAATTCAAGGAAATATTTCAGTTTGTGATGTTGAAGCCGGGACTGTTGTGTGTATTGCTGTACTGTTTAATAGTGGCAGCACTGTTGTTCTGTTAGCATATATTGCAGCATAGTAATTAAGGTAATAATTGTTCCTGTGTTTGTTCTATGACCTGATGCCAGTGTATCAGCAGACTCTGATGATGATGGTGGCCAACACAGGCACAGTCAGGGGGTGGAGAGGCTGAATCTGACACTGAGGTTGACATACAGCCATCCCCTGCAATTCCATCAGACATAGCCAATAGGCCTATGCCTACCCATTTCAGTAAGCCCTCAGATATCAGACATGTGGAGGGTGAGGCCATTGAAAAGGGAAGTGTGGTTACTGCAGCTTCAGTGCCTGTTGACTCTGGACATAGCCAAAGTGTGGGAAAGGTGCCATGCAGGAGGGCTGTTAGGGGTGCTTGGGGGAGGCCTGCTGTCCGTTCTCCACCTGATCCAGGTGTCTCTTCCCAAGCCACTCAATGTATGTTTAGGGCCATCATGGAGGCACAGGCATGTTTCCATAGGTGCTCCAGAGAAAGGCTTAGGGTTGTAGAAGTGGCACAAGTGGATATGGGTAACTGCCTCCGCCATGTTATTGATTCAAAGGATTGGATAAATGACACACTGGAACGAGGGGTGTCTGTGATGGAATGTCTGCTGGGAAGGAAAAGGCATTGTGAGGGTAGTTCAGCCACATCATCTGCTGTTAGCCAATGAGACCATGCCCAGTCATGCTCCCATAATGGCAGTACTTCCACTGCTCCATCAGTGGGTGAGCTGTCCACACCCAGACATGGCAGGCCATGGAGTCATGGTCATGAGTATCCTTGTGAAGAGAGCTCATCCAGCAGACATCAGTCACACTCAGGTAGCAGCAGTGCATCCGACTGTGGGTGTGGGTGTGCCAGAGCAACTTCCAACACAGCCAGTTCTTGTGGTTGGGCATGACAACAGTGAAATGCCACCTCTACCATGGAACGTTCACATCTGTCCACAAAGATGAAATGCCACCTCTACCATGCAATGCTCATATCTGTCCACAATGATGAAATGCCACCTCTATCATGCAACGCTCACATCTGTCCACAACAATGAAATGCCACCTTTACCATGCAACGCTCACATCTGTCCAATGATGAAATGCCACCTCTACCATGCAACGCTCACATCTGTCCACAACGATGAAATGCCACCTCTACCATGCAATGCTCACATCTGTCCAAAATGATGAAATGCCACCTCTACCATGCAATGCTCACATCTGTCCACAACGAAGAAATGCCACCTCTACCATGCAACGCTCACATCTGTCCAGCATATCAAGATGTAAAGCTAGGACCCCTATAGACACAAAACAGTTACATGGTTCAGACGTGCAGCTTAAAACTCATTTTGTCTCACCAGCCATTTGTTAGTTTATCCAAATATCTTCCTGCTTCTCTTTCTTACTCTCACACACTCACCAAACTTTTGTCAGCCTAGGCTTTCTGCCACTCACACAACACCCCTGTGCAAGTGATGATAACTGTGCCATATCCCTATTTTGTATCTTTTGGATTCAGGGATACATAAGCTTTGTGTCTGATGCTTAGGGTGCATAGCTGACTTAGTGCTTAGTATATCTGCATTTGTGATGTTGAACTGGTAATTTTAACTTTAGCATTGTCGCCTCACAGCAAGAGGTTCTCCCGTTTGATTCTCGGCTGGAGCGCCTTCTGTGTGGAGTCTGCATGTCCTCCCAGTGGTCGAGCAGTGTTCAAAAGACATGCGTGAATGAGCGTGCCTTCGTTGAAGGTTGGGCATCAGGCTGGCACCTCAGCACCATAAAAATCGACTGCCAATCATTAGCGGACCAGAATTCTGCTGTGACGACCCCTAACCGGGAAAAGCCGAAAGAAAAACAACAACAATAACTTACATTGGCCTTCGAAAGTTAGACAGTTGATAGCATCAAAATTTCCCAACTTTATTATGAATGATCTTGTGAGGGTTGTGAAGTCTGAAAGTGCAAATTGTATCATTACTTTCTAACTTCCTCTTTAAATGATTTTCCAGTACAAAAGTACAATGCTAAACTGAGGGCATGCAGTGATCATCAGTAATTTTGAGTGGTATGATTGTGTGAATCTTTGATGCCTGAGGCCTACTGCTTAACAGTGGACACATATCAGTCAAATAAGTCTCTGCTGTCACATGTTAAGTTCATTTCTGTACAAATCCCTCACCTTTTACTTGCCTACAGTACCAATTAATGAAATCCAAGGATATGCCACTCATTCATATTATTACACAATGCACTCCAGATTCAATACTTACCTTGTAAATGCAGCAGTTGAAACAGTTTTAGTTCAGGGCTGACTCTGTGTGATGCAAGCAGTATACAGCCAATACATGGGGAGGTAAAGGTGGTGGGAGTTGCCTGGCATCAGTGTTAGTATATGTATGTGTGTAGGAGGAAGGTTTTAGGCCCTAAGGTGGTGAGAGAGTGTAGTGTGTGTGCAAGCCTACGTCTGCCTACATCCACAACAGCTGGTGGTTCCCCCTCTGACTCCTCATCTGTGTGTGGCTATGGTGACTTTGACACTGGGGGTGGGATGTCAGCTTCTTCTCCTTGCTGATCCTACTGAAGCTGTTTTCTCAGGATGATGTTGTGTAGCATGGCCCATACTGGGAATATTTCAGTGCATGTCCACTGACTTTACTGCAGGGATTCCCCAAATGTATCTATGCAATGGAACCATGATTTCTGCAGCCCAAACACATACTCTGTGATATTTCTGGTTTAAGTTTGTGCCTCATTTTGGCATTCTTCAGTAGGTGTGTGTCCATTTCTGATGGGTGTCATCAGTCATGGTTCCAGTGCATAACCTGCATCTCCTAGTAAAATGACCCTGTGAAATATCCCCACTAGCAAAATCTGATACAGTTGGGAGGTGTGTCAGATATGTGAGTCATGGTAACTGCCAAGGATTGCCAGCACACACATTCAAAATGATTCCCTTGCCATTACACACAACTCAGTAGTTAACAGAGTAGACCTTTCTATTTATGCAGAGTCTACTCTGTTCCCCAGGTGGTGTCTTAATTTCTATAAGTGTGCCATCTATGGCACGCGGTACTTCAGGGTAGTGTGCTACATGGTAGAACTGCATATTTGTGGCCCTATCTTCAGAAGTACGGGGAAATTATATGCGGTCATGGGCATGCTGGAGTACAGCATTCAGGAATTGATGGAAGATCCTGGATACTGATGACTGTGACACCCCCAGTATGTCCCCTGTTGGTCTATGAAAGGTACCTGTAGATTAGATTCTAAGCGCTACACATACCTTAATCTCCACTGGGATGGGGTCCCCTCAGTTTGCCCTGGGTCTGAGTTGAGGACAACAGAGGTTGTAGAGTTCCTGTTGTGTATCTCCATCCACCCTGTAGTGCTCTACAATTTCCACATCATGTAGGTTATGATAAGTTAAACACGGTTCGAAAACTTTTCTCCTTCTTGGCTGTGGTCTATTAGCAGCAGCAGCATAGACTTCAGCCTGTTGTACATAAAAATGAATCAAAGCAACAGCAGCCCCTAACATTCCTTCCATGTAGCCTAGTTTCCATGGCTGTATTCCAACAGGTTTTGAAAATTGCAGGAAAAACCAGCACTGAGTCTACACGATTGCTTTACAGCTTGTTGAATAGCTCCTCCATCTTGGATTGCTTGATTAGCACACAATTCAGCTGCTTACATTGTAATTAACATGCCACTGTGTTTACCTTGTTTGCATGGCACTATGCATTGTGTGTACTTACTGGATCCAAAACAGTACAGCGAAGCACACATGTTGTAAATGGACTGTGTAGGCTTAATTGAATTTGGATGACCGAGTTTATACCAGCACTGAAAATAAGGAGAACTGACTACTGAGCCCTCTGGCCAATAAAATGACTGCACAAAGAGCCCTTTTGTGTGTTTCCTAACTCAGACAGACCAGGCAAACACCTACTGCCACAAGATGAATGGGTTCATATTATGTTATCAAAAAATAACGTAATCGAACACTCAGAACTTCGAAACGGCCACATTTCGAAACTTTTATTGTGGGGGGCTGTGCCCCCCCCACACCCCCCGCTAAATATATATTCCAACTCCAAGATAGCACTACAGTGAGGAAAGGGCAAATATCCCAATATTCACTGTACAGCGATCCCACAATGCGATCTTCAAAATGTGGACGTTTTGTAGTTCTGAGCGTTCAATTACGTTATCTTTCGATAACGTAATAGGAACCCAAGATGAATAGCCATAGTCTTCCTAATGTAAAAACACAGCAAGAGTGTCCCAGCTGCAAAGCTACCATAAACAAACAAGTTTAATTCAAGTCATCAACAGCAATGCACTTTAAAAAGTTTATAAAAGCATGATTACTCAATAAAAGTACTTTGCTTTAGCTGGATGGCAACAGATGCAAGGCAAATACTTCTGAGACAGAGGCGAGGATGTCAAGTGCTGCTGAGTTCTGTAGAAATGAAATAGGAGCCGCTCAATTTATACAGGCATGAAGAACAAGGGAAGATGACGAATAAGCCCTTTGGCCAGTAAAACAACTACACACAGTGCTCTCTAGTGTGTTTCCGAACTTGTGTAGATCAGGCTACCATGTACTGCCAGTAGATAGAAAATCTTGATGTAAAAACACAGAAAGGAACTTGCTGGAGTGTAAAAATATACTTTCTCCAACAACAAACTAAATAATGAATTCAGAGCAAGTAAATCAGCAGAACAGAAGCAAACACTTTTTTTCAAAATAAGTGCAAGGAAAGGCAAATAAATAATTCAAGATTTCAGTAGCAATGTAGAAAGGGAGGAGTTTTCAAAGCTCAATTAACAGTAAGGGCAGGCAGGTAAACAGTACTTGTAGTCTTTTAGCCCTCACATCTTACCAGAGAAGACATGGCTCAAGAAACTAACCAATAAAAAAACACGTGAAATGCGAAGCCTAGATATTTAAGTGTCTGTCTGTCACACAGAACTAAAACACCAGGCCACACAAATTTCTCAAAATAGAAAATAAAATGGAAAAGGTAATACAGAAAGTAGTTCCATCAGTTTAAGGAACCGGACACCAGACATAAAAAGAGACAGGATTACTTTCCTTACTTCTTTGTTTCAAATTAACAACAGGCAGTCAAACAGTGCTCACAGTTCCTGTAGGCCTTGAGTCTTGTCAGAGAAGACAAGGGCAAAGATATATTCTGTGTATTTAGATATCACTCAAGAAACAAACTAACCAATGAGAAACACATGAAAAGTGAAGCCTACATTTCTAAGTGCACCTCTTGCACATCCACAAAACAAACACAATTTGAACTACCTGATCCAGGGCCTTAAACCTTAATTGTGGCATTCATTAAATATAACATGTTGGAGGAATAGGTATGTGTTTCAGAGAATACCCCTTATCTGGGGCAGGCCTTCCATTCATGTGAAGCAGAGCTCTTCCCTCGCCCTATTTAAGCATAACCTGGACCAGTGGACAGAAAATCACAAATTTACCCATGGTCAGTCATCTTTCTCTCCAACAGATATAGGCAAAGTGTAAATGTCTGACCACGCATGCTCTAGTTGACATCTATCCCTAAAAATAATCAGTACTGCACCAAACATGTTGGATAGATTTGGGCTGCATTGCTAGGCTTAAAAAGGCCCTTGTGGTGGTCAGACTAGTATATATACCTATGAATACCTATGAACCTGTGACCCAGGTGACCCATGGTCAGTTAGCGGTTCAAGTGCCTGAAGATGCTAACATGGGAAAGAAGTGGAGTAATGCGACCTTACCAGCACACACACCAAAACCCAAGCTTCTCTGTATGTGCACCACAGCAGTGTACCCTCCACAGGCCTGTACTCCATGGATGCAATACCTGGTACTTCCACTAGGTGTCACCCATGTATCTAACCGGAGCACCCTCCCCCAGCCAGGATAGGTGCACAACCAGTATCTGCTCACTGCCATCCTACCCTGCAAGCTCCATCAGGCATCCATGCCACTAATCAAACTGGGATCATATGATCTACATTCAAGGCTTTATTTCTGTATGCCACCACAGCAGACCTTTGTCTCTTTTTCAGACACAGAATATGCATAAGTATACCAGAAAAACCTGGGAAAGACATCTATATCAACAGAAGAGTTTATCATCAGGAAGCTAGCCATATCACCCAAGGAACCCAATAATGAGATATGCAGGGCAAAGAAAATAACCTTTCATAAAAGCCCACCCTGAGGACAGACTCCAGTCACACCTTGAGCCACAACTGGGTACAGTACCCTTCCATCCTAAAGGAGATCAAGAAAAACAACCTAGTTATGAAAAGCCCTTATATAACTGTACTATGTTTGCCATAAGCATCACTGCTGCAGTAAAACACATTATTCCAAGAAAAAGTGCTAAATAAGTTAAGTATCCATAGGAAACATAATCATGGACCCACAATATGGACTATGGCATGCCTTGTACAATGCAGTGGCAAAACGTGCCTTGCATTTAGCCTCTATGTACAGACTGCAGTTCTTGGAGAAAGTGTATTTGTGGTGATCCAAGTGGCTGCCTCACATATGCCCCTAGATGAAACACTTCTAAAGAAAGTTACTATAGTGTCAGCTATTCTAGTGGAGTACTCCCTAACTGGACTCTAAAAAACACATTAGTGCAAATAGTTAACTAGCCACTCAGGGTCTCCTTCAAAACACAAGACTGTTTGGCATGAGGGAGACAAAAGGCAGAGAAGATTGTCTGAAATCTTTTTCCTATTTGTGTGATACTGCAGCTGTCTTTACACATCTGTCATATGCAAGACTCTCTCCCCTCATTCGGAGGATTAAAAATGGGTAACTGAATTACTTTGTCTAAGGCCAAATCTGAAATGATTTTGGGTATGAAGAAATAATTGATCCTATGGCTTACCTTATGTTTATCTACCACTATAAAGGCTCTTTAAACAGCCAGGTTTACAGCTCAGAAGTTCTCCCAGTGGAAATTAGAGCTACCAAAGAATTCTCCATGAAAACTATCTCAAAGTAGTTTTGTCAGCAGACTCAAATGAAAGTAGAATTAGCTTAAAAAAGGGTTAGCTGTGCAGAGAGAGAGAACAGTAAAACTCCTGGATGGCCCCCAATGTAGCACCCCCTTAAGATTTAGTATGACTACTGATGTGGAAGAGATAATGGGGGGGTCTCTTCCAAGCTGAGACAGCTAATAAATGAGTCTTAATGAAGGCATGTGACAAGACTTTGTGTACTAGTAATCTTAAAAAGGTGGGGGGCCAGCAGATGTTGCTTCCCCCTGTCTAATGGTGCACCATATTGAGAATATCATCCATGCAGCCATGAAGGACTTCTTGATGTTTCATTTCCTAATTTCCAGCAAAATGAGCATTATCTCAGGAAAGAAAAATGTGGAACGAAACTGAAATCCTCCCTGGAAGAAGATTAAAGCTCTTGAGGTTTGTGTGCATCAGAGACCCCTGATCTGGTTCAGTGTAATGGCACAGAGAAGATGGAGGGCCTTCTGAGCTCATCTGCACCAGGTGGAAGAACTATGGTTGCCTTGTTCAAAGAGGCACTAATAAGGTAATACTACTTTCTCTCTTCATGCTTTTAGAATAACTTCAAGGAAGAGCGGGATGAAGGTGAAGGCATATAGATAAAGACCACATTCACTTGTCAGGCTCACTACTGTAGGATCCTGGAACAGATGTTAGTTAGTTAATGGCTACCTCTGTAGCTGCCCATTTCTACACACCAGTATCAAAGACCTCTGTGCCTAATTTTCATTCACACAGGTTTCCCGAAGATTTAGTCTTGGTGGTCTGACACCACATTCTGTTTACCAGTTGCATAGACTGCTTAGAGATGGAGGTTTTTCTTCCAATGCAGGTCCTATTACCACCAAACTGAAAAAGTGGGCAAAAAAGCATACCCCCACCCCCTTGCCTGATGATGTACTAGATGAATTTACTGCTGTCTGTCACTAGTAGCAGAGTGCCTAGATAAAGCACTGATATGACAATCTATAATGCAAATTATGAATGGGGATTACACGTATATACTTGGATCTGTCTCCGCTGGATTAGATCTGCTGCACCTTCAAGTGCCCCATGTCTCATCAGGGCAACAGCTTAGGATCAGAAATGGCTATGGACTGAAAAGGAGAACACCTACATTGTTTAGCACCATTCCACCCACCACAAAAGTCCATTCCTGACACTCGCCAGCTGCAAACGATGGGGGTTCTACTACCAAAGGTTTCTGAGTTAGCACTGCATTTTTCCTTGTGTAAAACCTCACAAAGAAAACCATAAAAAATGACAACCACATAGATATTAGCCCTTTAAAAAATTCCAGCCATCAGGGAATTCCACTGGAAAGTCTGACTATAGAAATGATGTAGTACTAATGTTTTTCCCCATGGTAAGGAAACCTTGTGTATTCTTGTGTTCAAAACTGCACCCACAGAGGTGTTAGTGGAGACTGGTATAAGGCTAGACTTTTGAGGCTGAGCATGATATCTAGATTAGACAGGCAAAAGAAAGGAGTAAGCCAGTCAGACAGACAGAGAGAGAGAGAGAGAGAGAGAAGCAGGGAGAGGACTTTGCAATCATCACTGTAAGTTTCCTTCTCTGCTAGTGAGGGATCGGTTTCCCTACCTACTTCCTTGCTGCCTACCTCTACCTTTTCCACCTTCCATAACTGCTGCTTTTTCAAAGTCCCTTTTCTGTTGTACTACTCTGCTCTGAACCGCTTATGGTAAAAGGGCAGTGTTTAGCTGGATTTATTTTTTATATCATGTGGTAGCAAGATGCAAAAGCTGTTCCACATATTACATAATCTTGACATTCCTAAAGCTTTTTAAAGACATCTTAAAAAGGACAGTGAAAAAGTGACAGCCAAAAAAACAACTATCTGTCTAAGTAAGTATTAGGTAAGTGGTCATTGACATCTTCAGGGAGGACCTAAAGTCTTACCTATGCATGCCTCATAGCATTGTCTGAAGCTGCCATCCTTTCCCTGGAGCAAGAAGTTGTAGGCAACCTTGATTGCATGGCTATCTGCCTATAAAGGAAGTCTATCCTTCAATGTTTCATCCTACGTATCCTTATTGTCCATCTACTCAAGGTGTCCACTTGGAATTTTATCATACAGGTCTGGTGACTGACAGTCCTGGTCCCAAGGTTAGAGAAAGTAAGTCTGTTGCCTAAATCTGTCCAAAATCCTACTTTCCTGATCAATGGAGAGGATGTTCAACCTGTTACCAAATTTGATTCCCTGTCTTCATCCATGCAATCTGCCACTGGATTCTTGTGCAAATATTTATATTTGCTGAGGACCCCATATAACTGCTGCAGTTTCTGTAGGCTGGAAGGAGGGCTGACAGTTGGACTCTAGCAAACCACTCACAAAGGAATCCCAAAAGCTCTGGACTGCTGACGTATAGCCATGGATCTTAATTCTTCTATGCTCAGAAAGTCCAATTACCACTTCTGGAAATCAATCAATTAATTGACACCCCACCTAAAGTGCTCCATAATAAGATTCACTGTCACTCTAAAAGAGGAAGTGCCTCGAGGAGGCCTGCAGGGGCACCATGTCATCATAAGCAAGTAGAAAGTGGATCTGACCCAGGTAGGACAGATTCACTTCTTCCAGGTGAAAGTTAAAGGGTCCTTCTGTGTAAGGCTCCTTCCTTTTTTAGTTGGAGATGTCATGCCAGAAGTATAGGAAGCAGAGGCCTATGAAGGGGGGGGGGGTAACCCACCTCCACCAAACCACATAATCCACAGAAAACGTTTTAGCAAGGGAAGAAGCAGGGGTGACATCTGGCTGTCAAATGTCAATGTGCCAGAAGGCCTAGAAGGTGCAGGAAAGGATCAAATAACCTCAGATGAATCTGTATCTAGACACTGCTCAAATAAGATCACTGGATTCCTAGGGGAGTAGCTACCAGAGAGAGAGAAAATGCCTTCCTGTATAGACAATGTACCCCTTGTGAATACCTGAGATTTGGCAGCTGGCTGTGGTACAGATAGTAAGCTACATGAGGCCTCATTGGGTTCTGATACTGCAAGCTTGTTAACTATGTCAAGAAACGTTAATATAGATTAGGTCACCCATAATGCAGAAGCCTGAAATGGGAGAGGATGAAGCTGCACCCTCAGGCCTAAGCAGAACTGATGGAGTTGTTAAAGCCAGAAGTACGATGCCTGCAGATTCCTTATTCAGTATCTTCTCAACTTACTCATTTTTCAGTGTCTATGCTTCCCTGTGGTAGACCTCATTCTCTTATCCTCATGCATGGAAAACTCTATGGTTCCGGAAGGTGCAGATGCCTCGTGTCCTAATTCTATGGTTCAGAAAGTTACAAATGTCCCATGTCCTAAAGTGAGGAGTTTTTTCTTTTCCACAAAGGCCCAAACATTATGGATGCAACGAAGAAGAGACTTTATTTTAAAAGTCTTAAGAGTGCTTACAGGAGGTAATCTGATGATCTTTACTGAGGTAAAACAGTCACTGCAAATAATAGTCTTACAGTGCAATTTGTCTACAGCACAAACTAAAACACAGGTGAAATGATGGAGCAACTTATTTCTGACACTTTGGTTTATACAGTATTACAGACATACATTGAGGAACCGCTATAAAAATATATAAGCATCTTCAAGTGAACACATTTTGGTAATCTTAAATAGGCTAATCATCAATGAAAAAAAGAAAAAAGGTACTTACGTATTATCGCAACCACAAGCAGAAAAGGAGAAATGGCGGTTTTCAAAGCCGTACTCCAGCCAAAAACTGGACTGAAAGTTTGCAATCAGGAGAATATAACACTCCTTACTACTTCTGTGTACCTTTCTGGCTGATAAATATGTATACTTTCCCTGTTTGTGTGGAGGTTATTCGGGCAGGCAGTGACAGGACCATGACTCTGGTAACAGCCTAACGAGTCTTACTTGTTCATCCTTGTCAGCTGGTTGAAGCAACAAGTTTTTTACTCCATTACATGAGTAAGGTACATGTTCACCTTTCTGGGCAGAGAACTTCAGCGTTATTTAATAATGTGGCTGGTGAAATGTGTTGTCCTACGCATGCCTGTCAAGCGTACGAAGTGTGGATTCCCTATTGTATTGTCAGCGTCTCACGTGTAAACGCTGCTTTTCTTTCCACCTCCAATTTTATATGCTTCGTGACATTTTTTTACTGCCCCAATTAACTTTATAATGGCAGAGTTTAAAAAGGTGTCTCCGGTTTAAGGCAATTTCCCCTTAATGTTTTTCAGTTTTTACTGTAAATCTTTAAAAAAGCAGGTGAAAAAAGGTCTCCTAACAGTAGTACACCGTGGCAAAAGTATGCAACAGTGTGATCATCCACAAATACTATCAGTTTGTCTAAAAAATATTTCTGAACACATTTTGAAATGGATTTCAGACAGTTAACATGCATACCAAGTCTGACATAGTCTTCTACAATTGAGAACTACAATCTGAGGTAGTGACTGTGGAATGTGGTTGTGATAATACGTAAGCACCGAAAAAAACAGCACTTTAAGACAATCAGTAGTGGCCCATCCAAGGCTAATGTCCTCAGAAATGCTTCACATCTTGGACTGAGAGAACATCTTTCTTCCTGACACAGTCAAACAACAGAAAAATCCAACATTTAATTGCTAAGTAACATTTTAATAGATGAATAGTGGAATTTATAGAAATAAAACCAAAACAGACTACCTTCAGTGTCACAGGATGAAAACCACACCATTTATCAAAAACACCCAAGAATAGCTGTGGTGGTGCTACGGTAGCGTTGTCGCCTCACAGTAAGACGTTGTCCTGTTCGATTTTCAGCTAGAGCATCTTCTGTGTGGAGACATGCGTGAATGGGCGTACCTTCGTTGAAGGTTGTGCATCAGGGCCGGCAACTCGGCACGTAAAAATCTACTGCCAAACATTAGCGGACCGGAGTTCCGTTGTGGCGACCCCTAATCGGGAAAAACCGAAAGACACAACAACAACCCAAGAATAACTGTTTACATGTAAATATATTACAACATTGTTCCCTATCAAAAGTACAAGAGTCATAACATCAGGTCCTGCAACCATAGAAGTTAAACTGGAACTTCAGTAAAAATACAGCAAATGTCAAAACTGGTAACACATTTAAAGCTTTTTGTTTGAAGGAGATAATAACTACTGCTCCTGGCATATACTAATTCCAAAACCACTGTATCTTGGAAAAAGTGAAATTGCAATTACGGTCCTTCATGTATCAACATGTAATCCTGAAACATGTGCATTGGATTACAGGTAAATTACACAAAAAAATAGAGTATTTGGAGGTTTTCAGCAGTCAGATCACACCATTTTAAATTTCTTTGTATGCGGTTGGTTATGAGGTATACAATGGATTGCCTCAACACTCTTATGAAACTTTCACTGCAAGGCTTCTAGAAGTTATATAAAGATCTGACATGCCAGAAGTAATTTGCTGCTAACTATTTGTTTAAATAATTATAAAAATTCCTCTTAATAGAAAAGCTGGTACTCCAATGAGAAAGGTGAGTGTCCTTAAAGTCGCTTGGAAATCACGTCAACATTTCTTGTGACTACTGAAACTTCTGTAAAGTTCTGTATTGCTTTCATCCTACCTTTCTTGATAAATACAGTCCTGCCTCCTACAAAAACATCACATTGGAGTATGGAATTCCTACTACACTGAGGTAGAGACATAAGGAACTATCAGACATGCATTAACTACATTAGCTCATCTGAAAGAAGGCCTTCTGCAGAGGAAAAATGAAATCCATGTACTTACCAAAATAGTAAGATACTCGTTGCGTGTATCTGTCTATATCAACTTGTGGGTTATCAGATCTGACTCAGATCTGAAGCCAGCTATACTCAGAAGTATGTGTTCTTACTAGACTAGCAGCTTGCGTGTTCCATTGGTTCTTTATTCTACTTTTGCTGTCTGGATTTCCACTGGATTAACTTTTGTACTGGTAATTTATTCTTGTTACTATAATCAGAATCTTCAGACTCAGAGCTCCACCTCCTCTGCCCATAAGCACCTACTCTTGCACCTTCTCCTCAGATCAAGTCTGCCCCTGGAGAAAACTCTGAACCACCACAAATCATAATTAGGATGGAGAAAAAGGAGTCAAGGACGACAGAATGGGTCCATATCACATCAACGAATGCTAAAAATAGTGAATGCTGACATTGAACTTCAAAGTCTGAAAGCTGAAAACAGCGGAGGTACGGATTCATTTTGACTGTGTACTCTCTGGGGAAAAAACTGATCCGTTGCTTTGCTGTTTTTAGCTTTTGGACTGGAAGTTTGATATATCAGAGTTTGCTATTTTTAGCATTCCCTGATGTGATATAGACCCAGAGAAGACTGCAGAAATACATCCTCCTATGCAGGTTTCAAAGCTTGACCACCAAAGTTGATTGGAAGCAAGAAATGCTAATTTGGAGTGGACCAGGAGGGAGTGATGGTTGAGATGGATGGGTAAAGACACCATGGATTTATCGTTATGTTAAGTATATAATTTTTGTATTTGATGTTGTCTTGACTGTTCTGTCTCAACCTGTGGGACACAGTCCCTAGCCAGTAAAAAAAAAAAAAAAAAAAACAACGAGGCCCTAGGAAAGAACATTCCACAAAATGGTGGAACCAAACGAAGCTCTAAACCTAGACTGGACATCCAGTTTGTAATGGAAAACAAAGGCATGAGTATTAGACCAGGTGGATGGAAGCACAAATCTCACCAATAGATGCCTGAGTGGAAAAGGCATTTGAAGTAGCCACTGCCCACATGGAATGAACTTTAAGCCTAGTAGGTAAAGGTTTTCCTCTCAAGGAGTATGCAAAAGAAAAACAATCAGAAAGCCATTTGCATAGGGTCACTTTGGAAACAGGCTTGCTAAGTCTTGCCTTACAGAGAAGCAAATGGTCAGATTTTCTGAAACATTTGATTCTGTCCAGAGAGAAAGTAAGCTGTCTAAGGACATCCAAACTATGAAGCAAATGTTCTTCCTTGTTACCGTCATTCAGAAAGAAAACTGGAAAATGAATGAGCTGTTTTAACGATGATTCAGAAGCGACATTACGCAAAAAGGGCACTTTAGTCCTTAAGGTGACTCTGGTGGCATGGAAGATAATGCTTCAAGTTGTGAGACCCTTTTAGCTGATGTAATAGCCACCAACAACAGAGTTTTCCATGACAAAAATTTAAGAACACCATAGATGAAGGTCAAAGGGAGGTCTAGAAAGGACCAGCAGCAGTATAGGAAGGCTCCAAGGAGGAACCGGGTCTCATGACAGG
The DNA here is from genome assembly GCF_019279795.1 of Protopterus annectens. Lineage (NCBI taxonomy): Eukaryota > Metazoa > Chordata > Ceratodontiformes > Protopteridae > Protopterus > Protopterus annectens. The sequence continues at coordinate 75,148,595 of NC_056735.1, read as the reverse complement.
TGGATGCAGCAAAAACGTGCTCCTCACAAAAGCCTTAGAAAGCTTCAGATCCACTACAGTGGTATTATCCCTGCCAACATGAAAGTTAGAAATGGCACCTAGTTGTACCTTAATAGCCGAATGGCTAAGACCAGAATGAAAAATATCAGACAAAAAGTTGAGAATGGCATCTAAAGGTGCTGCAAAGGGGATCCAAGCCCTTTACAGAAGTCCAAATAGAAAAGAGCTTCATTTAATAGCATAAACCCTCTGATGGAGGGTCTCTGGGGTGAAAAAAGTATGTGAATAACTCTCTCAGAGAGCTTGGGATTCTTGGCAATCATTGGAACTGAAGGGGCCATACAGACAACTTGAGGGAGCAAAGTTTTTGAAGCAGTAATCCTGCAGGATGAGAAATCAGATCCAGCAGTCATGGTGGGTGAAGAAGATGAAGCCAAAAAAGGGCAATCCACACTTGTAGGCTCTGCAATGGGCTGTCTTCTGAGTACAGATGTAGGTGTGACCCGGAGACCAGGCATGCAGGAGAGCATCCCTTTGTGGCTGCCCATTCAGAGGGATCAGGGCATAAAAACTACTGCAATTTGTGTTGCATGGGAAATCAGAAAGATCACTGCAAGGTATGCTACTGTAGATGAAAATCCAGTCCACTATCTTGGGATTCAGGGACCACTTGTAAGGGAGAGGACTATTTCTATTCAAGCTGTCCATCAGGATGTTGGAGCTCTCCTGTTATGGATTGTGATCAGAAACCACTGACAGGACATCACTCACTGCCAAACCTCAGGGCCTGTCAACTCAGGGGACAGGAATAAGTTCCTCTTTGCTCGCCCAGACACCACACCACTAATGTGTTGTCAGTCTGCATGGCAATCACACTCTTGGGAAAGAGATCCTGAAATCCCTACAATGTTAGGAGGCTCACCCTCATTTTCAGGACAATGCTGTGAAGACTGGCCTCATTCCTGGACCAGGTACCTTGGACAGTGTTCCACTCAAAATGCTCCCCCACCCCTGAAGAGAAGTGTCCATAGTTACTGTGCCCTGGGGTGGGGGTGTTGAGGAACAAAGAGTCACCCCACCTCAACCGGTATGGACTCCAACCACCATCAAATGTGGCAGCTATTAGAAGCACTGGAAAGTCCATGGGGTGAGTCGGACTGAAATGTAAATGGCATGAGACAAACAGAAGCTGCCATATGCTGAAGGAGACAAAGTGCTGAAGCAGGAGAAGGCCAGGGAACTGGAAGAATGTGAGAAGCCTGTAGACAAAGTGAATTTAGCCTTGAAAATGGCAGCTTGGCTGTCTGAGTGACTGTATCTAAATGGCACCCAATCAATTCTAACACTTGAACAGATTCCAGGCTATGCTTTCCATGATTCACTGTTATGCCCAAGGACAGACGCAGCTGGAGTAAGGAATCTTGGGCTTTTATGAGGGATGCTGTTATGGAAGCAATCAGGAGCCAATTGTACTGGTAAGGAAAGTGTTGGAACCCTTGCAGCCTGAGCCATCTGCCATGCATCTGGTTGAACACCTGGGAAGCTGTGATGAGACCAAAGGGCACAGCCTGAAACTAATAAAGAATGGCCTCCAGCACAGGAATCTCCTGGAGTGTCTCTATCTTTATGTGATGGTAAGCATCCTTGAGATCAACTGGGCATATCCAGCCATCTTTCTGCAGAAGAGGTAGAATGGATTAAACCCTAAACATATGGAATTTGACAAAACAGTTAAATTTGCTGATATCCTGAATGGGTTTGAATTCCTCATTTTTCTTTGGAACCAGAAAGACTATGGATTTCTGGAACAGGCCCCAAATGATCACTGGTCTGGTGGGACTTCTTGGATGACTCAGTTGGCCAGCAGCTTTTTGAATTTCTACTGCTGCATCCCATCTCTGGTGGGATGGAACATCTGGTAGGGATTTTGGGGAATCTTTGGGTGAATAAAAAGGGAATGGTATAACCTCCGGACATGACACTCAACACCCATGCATCTGAGATAATAGTCTCCTAAGTGTTTGGGTGGAGAACCATGTGATCCCCATACACCTCCAGAGAGGGGCAATCAGGCAACCTATCATGGGCATTGGAAAGGTTTCCAGAAAAAGCTCCATGGAAACTCCTGAAAAGGTTATTGCACTTTGTGAAAAAAATAAAGGCTTCTCATCCATCTGGTTCCAGGTGAAAGATTGCCGAAGGTTCAAAAACCAAACTCCAAGGGCACAAAGAGTCTTTCTGTTCTGTTCGCTCCTATTAAGTGTGTCCTTGACATTTGGGCAAAATGGGAAAAACCATCAAGAGGTGCATTAACAGAGAATGCTTTAAAACAGTCAGCAAAATTGCACAAGTGCATACAGACTTGGAAATGCATAACAATACAGGTGCCTGCTGTGCAGGACCTTCCCTCAGCTAAACTGGACAGCAGTCTCATGGAAACATTAGATATGGACTGCATAGTAGACATTTGAGCCTCCACGGGTTGCTGAGTTTTGACAACCTTTGACAGTTCACCTATAAGATCTCCCTGAAACTTAGTCAAGTGGGCAAGATAATTCAGCCCATGTAGGGTGAAGGTGGCAGAAATGTAGTTGTGCTTTCCCAAATGTTCCAAGGCCCAAGGGTCCCTGTTGGGTGGATGGACCAAGGACCCCTTCTCAGAGATATCCATTTTAGTGACGATCATAATCACAACGGTATTCATAACTGGATCCTAACTCCTTTGGAAGGGGGGGGGGCTTTCCTTAGGAAGGGCAAAATTTTGCTCGGTTTCTTGGCAACTGATTTCACCACACTGGGCTCTCTCCAAACCCTCTAAGACACAAAGTCTCTAACAGCATCTGGGGGACCTCACAAGATGTGGATGGGCTTGTGCTGAAGGCCTGCAGAAAAACAGACTCCTGTGGAGAAGGGGTTTTGATGGTTCAGCCCCCAAACTGTCTCAATTCCATCATATCACCAAAGAAAGTGTCATTGTGTTGGGATTTGGAAGAGCCCTCACCGTCATTGAGGTTGGTGTCCTCAGTGAGGGATTCTTCAGGGGAATCCAAGTGCTTCCTTTTGCACTTGCTCTTGTTATGTATCTCTCAAGGTGAGGAAGTGGGAGGGGGATATGGAAGAAGAAGGTAATGTGGAACCTAAGGACCCAAGGGCACAGGCTGTCCTGAAGGCAATGGACGCAGATCTGAAGGCACAGACCACACAGATTGGGCTGGATCTGAAGATACCGCCAAAGCTCCATCTACAAACAGGAAAGGATCCACTCCACAATTTAGGTTCATAGGTTCATACTAGGCTATCTGCCCTAGGGCATTTATAAGCCTAGCCAGAATGTGTTTGGCTTTCGCCACCCATTTTAAATTAATTTTGCTATGCCCTTTTTCGAGGTTAGTATACTGTGCCTCGATCTAACAGTGACACAGAAGTGATACCCGGGGTAAACCTACGATCTCCCATCCACTCATCAAGATTCCTCTTGAAGAGAGTCAATGAGGGACTCTGCCTAACCTGGACTGGGATTTTATTCCAGAGTGAAGGGAGCCTCTGGGTTATGAATCTGTCCCTCCAGCATGTCCTATTTATTTCAGTGCTGAGGTTCAAGTCTCTCGGCGTAACTCGATGGGATTTGGATTTTCTGAGGTGCAGCATGTCCATTAATTCCGGGTTGGACATGGCTTTATACGTCAGGCACAGATCGCCTCTGAACAGGTGGTATGCCACTGAGTAGAGCTGGAGTTTCTTTAACCGGGCAGCATATGGCATCTGTTTGAGCCCTTTGATCCTCTTGGTGAGGTACTTTTGGGGTCTTTCCATTTGCTTCAGGTGTCTGGTATGGTACATCCCAAAAGGGGCATTGTACTCAATTATGGGCCTGATGAGGGATGAGTAAAGAGGCACGATGACCTCCCCTGATCTAGATGTGAATCCCTTCATGATTAGGTGGGCTATATAAAATGTTTTTCTAACCACTTTGGCCATGTGGTTGTCAAATGAGAGATTGCTATCAACTTGGGTCCCCAGGTCCCTAATTACTTCTTCTGTACTTAATGGATTTCCACCTATGTGGTAATTTGTGGGCACTTTGTTTTTGCCAAAAGGGGATGACTATACACTTTTTGGCATTTAGCTTGAGGCCATGGCACTGGCACCAGTTGTCTGTTTCTATGAGGCCCTTTTGGCGGATGCTTGTGTCGGCTGAAGAGTCGATTATGGCACCAAGTTTGCAGTCATCTGCGAACTTGGTCAGCCACAGTCCTTCCGTGTTGGCCTGTACCTCCGAGAAATGTATACCGAACAAGAGAGGTCCCAGGACTGAGCCTTGTGGGACACCACTTGTAACTGGTTTGGAGTCTGACATGGCTCCAGCAATTCTAACCATGTGGGTTCTGTCCTTGAGCCAGTTTGCAATCCATCTAGTGACATAGGGGTTTATATTTAAGCTGGTGAGCTTATCTATAATGCCCGAGTGGGGTATTGTATCGAAGGCTTTGCGAGGTCCAGGTAGGCTGTGTGGACCACCTTCCCTCGTCAATGGCCTTGGTGACTGTTTCAAAGAAATCAACCAGGTTTAAGAGGCAGGATCTGCCCTTAACAAAGCCGAACTGGGTAGGATCCAGTGTTTGTAGGTCCCCAATATCTTTATTTATGAGGTCCATGATGATCCTTTCCATAGCTTTGCAGACCAAGCTAGTCAGGCTTATGGGGCGATAGTTTCCAGGATCCGTTGAGGCACCACCTTTATGGAGAGGGACCACTGTTGCTGTCGCCACTCTTTGGGTACATATCCTGTAGGAAGGCTGAGATTGAACAGTAGTTTTATGTTTGGGTTTAGCTCTTCTTTGAGTTCATGTAGGACGCAGCCGGGACACCATCTGGTCCCATTGATGCTGTGTTTTTGCTTTGGAGAGGGCGGCTCTTACCTGAGCATCTGAGATGTCAGGGGGGCAGCACTCTGCCGGGATAGATATTTGCCCTTTTGGTGGGGAGGGGGGGAGAAGTTTGCGCTGAACCTGTCAGCTAGGATGTTGGCAATGTCTGTGGGTTCGTGTATTTTTGTCATTTTGGACTAATTCTGATCATATCTGGGAATTACCACCCAGGTTCCTAACATAACTAAAGAAAGCCTTGTGATTATCCTTAGTGTTCTGTGCAATTTTTCTCTCGAAGCTGGCCTTAGACAATTTTATGTGTGCCCGTAGTTTTTTGCTAATACTGATCAGTGATGCCTTCCCTTTTTGGGATTTTGCTTTATCATTTAGTAGCTTCCTCCTTCTATTGTATAGTTTGTTTATGGCTGGGGTCCACCAGACAGGACGTCTGCCTTTGGAGGATTGGGTCTTGGTTTTATTTGGGATCGCATGATCCATGCATTCCTGAAGGTGTTCATAGAATGCGTTTATAAAGGATTCTGCGGTCTGGGACGTATTTTCCATAGGCCCGGGGGCTTTGAAGGATTCCACCTCAGTTTTGAGGAGTGTAAAATTTGCTTTAGAAGTTTTTCACTGTGGTTTTCTGGGCAGGGGTGGGGTCGGGATGTGAATATCCAGTGAGATTAGTTTATGGTCTGATCTTACCAGTGAGGGATACACTTCTGGTCTGGAGCATAGAGTCCCCATGTTGGTGATGATCAGGTCCAGTATGTTTTCCCCTCTTGTGGGAGTGGTAACAAGTTGTTCCATAGCATTTGAGTTTATAAATTCTAGGAACCTTTGGGCTAGGGTGTTGGAGCTAGAGTAATGCTCCCAGTCTATGTTTGGGTAGTTGAAGTCGCCCAATATAATGGTGTTTGGAGAGACCTTCATATTTTCCAGTGTTCTCAGGAAGGCCGAGTGGGGTTCCTGGGTTTGGGAGGGTGGTCTGTAGCAGGCTATAAACTGGAAGGCAGTTTTACCCACTGTTAGTTGCACATGGATAGTCTCTGATGCTTCGTGCTTTGCCAGCAACCTGGAGGTGTGGGTATCTTTGATGAATACAGATACTCCCCCTCCTTTTGTGGTTCGGTCCAAGTTTTGGGGCCGAAAAGCATGGTATGAGGTATAACCTGGTAGTGCTGGGGTGCTCTCGGGAGCCCTGAACCAGGTTTCTGTTACTGCACAGATATCGATGTTCTCCATGCTAAGGAGAGTTTCGAGTGCGTGCATCTTGAGGTTTAGACTTCTGGCGTTGAGCAGCATTACTCTTAGTTTCTTATCCCTTGTGATACTTATGGAGGTGGGTTTGTCTTTTGAGCCTTGCCTAAAAAGGCACTATGGGGTATCAAGAGCCTTTGCCAATATCCGAAAGCCCAGGGTGACAGGTGCAAGCCGTCCCTAGCGAAGCATCGTGGCTTGTCGAGCATATCATCCCAAGCTGACAGGCATTGGATCCCCTTTGAATGACACCAGTACTTAAGCCAATTGTTGAAATTGATCATCTTGTCTTCATATTGTGGCATCATTCTTGGTGAGGGTAAGATGCTACTCAAGGTCAGGGTCATACCGGCCTGGGCTACATGCTCAGAGAGCTCCTTTATGTCTCTTTTCATGTAGTCCAGGGAGGTGCGTCTCAGGTCATTCACACCAGCATGGACAATGACTGAGTCATATTTGTACTTGCCTTGGAGTGACCTGAGTGCTTGTGTTATGTGGCGGATCCTAGCACCCGACAGGCTGCTCACCGTGACCCTCTCCTTGTTCAGCCTGGTGAGCGGGACGTCAGTGTGCCTGACGATAGAGTCACCTATTACAAGTGTATCAGGTGTGTTGTTTAGTCTTAAGGGCTGTGACTGTTTGGCACACTGGCTTTGTGAGATATGTGTTGCACGTGTTTTGTTTTGGGGTAGCGGCTGCTTGGGTGTCTGCTTTGGAGGTCTCTGCTGCTTGGCAGATCTTTATTTAGAGCCTCCGAGTATGTTTTTGTGTGATTATGTGTTTGGTTTGCTGTCGTGGTAGGTCTATGTGAGACTGGAATTGTAGTGAGTATAGTTTCCTTCTCCTCCTGACTGGTTATGCCAGTACTGAGTTGAGAGAGCTTAGCCTCCAGTTTGGCTATATGGTTGCATCTCTCACATGTGTTGGAATTTGTTGGGAGGAGGAGAGGGTTGTCTGTGTACATGAGGCAGTTGTAACATTGCCTCAAGAATCCCAGATTTACCAGCTGGACCGGAGAGGAGATTGACAACTGACCTTTGGACATGCTAGAATAATATTGGGAATTCCTTAATAATTGAAAACCAGGGCCAGTGGGAGTGAGGGTGTAGTGCTTTTAATTTTTAGTGCTGACTTATATAATTGCTTTAGTGAGCAAGTGCCAGGTAACTTAAGTGCAATGTGTTACAGGTAACTTAAATGCAAAAACGACAAACAGTAACTTTCTTTCAAGTGAAACAAGGAAATAAGTACAGTAAGCAATGCAGATATCACTAGTGAGCCACAGAAGCGCTGAGAAGCCGCGTATTAGGTGGAATTAGCGTTCCAGGGAAATAACAAGCAAACAAACAACAAGCATATAAACAAAGCTATATTCAGCAGGCCTGGATCTAGTCTATGCTACAGCAAATGAGGTGTACCAATTTCCGTAAGATACAGTTCAAATATTCAGGCACTATTAACCTTTAACCAGAAATTCCCAGCTCAGAAGGGCAGAGTCCAGCCTCTTCTCCCACAAGAGTGCAGACCACAAACCTTCTTAATGTAAAATAACTGGCCTGAAGCCCAAGTGCCTAAACCAGAACTAATACACTTTAAGAATAACAGGCACTGGGCTCTCAATCAGCAGTTCCCAACTTAGAAGGATGAAAGCTACCTGTCCTGCCACCACAGTGCATGCCACAAACCTTTCTAATGTAAAACAACTGGTCTGAAGCCCAAGTGCTTAATCCAAAAGACTTAGAATGACAGCTAAACTTTAATCAAGTTACTACCAAGCAGTAATAAATACAATTGAATACTTTAGAGAATGCCTGGATTAGTGCTCAAGTTACACAAACAAAGCTAGATCCAGCAGGCCCGAATCCAGTCTATGCCACAGCAAACAAGGTGCACCAACTTCAGTAAGAAGCCGTTCAGATATGCATGCACTATAAGCCTTCAATCAGAAATTCCCAGCTCAGAAGGGCAGAGTCCAGCCTCTCCTCCCACAAGAGTGCAGACCACGAACCCTCTTAATGTAAAATAACTGGCCTGAAAGCCTAAGTGCTTAAACCAGAATTAATACACTTTTAGAATAACAGACACTGAGCCCTCAATCAGCAGTTCCCAATCTAGAAGGATGTAAGCTACCTGTTCTGCCACTACAGTGCAGACCACAAACCCTCTCAGTGCAAAACAACTGGTCCGAAGCCCAAGTGTTTAAACCAGAAGGCTTACAATGAGTTACACCAAGCAGTAATAAATACAATTGAGTACTTTTAAGATGATGCAAAAGTAAAAAAAGTAGGTAGAAACACAAGTACAGTAAAAGCAGATGAAAAATTTTTTTTTTTTTCTGAACAAGTGCTGAGATCAAAGAAACAGATTTGAGTGCTGAAACTAGAAAACTGGCTAGTTATAGGGAAAAAAACTAAGCTAGAAGGCTTCCCTCCAAAACAGAAGGGCTTGGGGGCTCAAAAGCCTACAAATAGTCTATACCGCTTAACAGGAAAGGCAGGAAACAAGCTTAAAGTTTTTTTTTTTTTCTGTTTCCCAGATGCACTTTTTGTACACAGTAGGAGTGCCTGAAATCAGAATATGATCTCACTGCACTCAGTTGAGTGAGCAAATGAGATGGGCCCAGAAGGAGTATCCAAACACAAATTTACAAGAGGGGTGGGCAGCTGCAAGGCCACTAAGATTAACACCAAAACAAAAACAGGGAGGATGGGTGGGACAAACTGAAGAGCAGAGTGAAAACTTCAAGTTCAGCTAAATATTCCTTCCACACAGTTAAAATAAATTTAAATACTGTATTTTTTTGAAAAAAAAAAAGCAGATAAAGGTACTTAAATTCTCTTATACGTCCAGTTGAATATAGTAAGTTCTTAGCCGGCCAAAGCTGAGGTTTTTAAGCAGAAAATATTTCACAATGTACCACTTAAATAGGCAAGGACAGGAAATCAAAGAATGTGGCTACCCCCACACCTGCAATTACTAACAAATAATAAAATTCAAGCAACACTAACTGAAGAGCAGATTGAAAACTTCAAGTTCAGCTAAATATTCCTTCCACACAGTTAAAATCAATTTAAATACTGTATTTTTTTGAAAAAAAAAAAGCAGATAAAGGTACTTAAATTCTCTTATACGTCCAGTTGAATATAGTAAGTTCTTAGCCGGCCAAAGCTGAGGTTTTTAAGCAGAAAATATTTCACAATGTACCACTTAAATAGGCAAGGACAGGAAATCAAAGAATGTGGCTACCCCCACACCTGCAATTACTAACAAATAATAAAATTCAAGCAACACTAACTGAAGAGCAGAGTGAAAACTTCCAGTTCAGCTAAATATTCCTTCCACACAGTTAAAATCAATTTAAATACTGTATTTTTTTGAAAAAAAAAAGCAGATAAAGGTACTTAAATTCTCTTATACGTCCAGTTGAATATAGTAAGTTCTTAGCCGGCCAAAGCTGAGGTTTTTAAGCAGAAAATATTTCACAATGTACCACTTAAATAGGCAAGGGCAGGAAATCAAAGAATGTGGCTACCCCCACACCTGCAATTACTAACAAATAATAAAATTCAAGCAACACTAACTGAAGAGCAGAGTGAAAACTTCAAGTTCAGCTAAATATTCCTTCCACACAGTTAAAATCAATTTAAATACTGTATTTTTTTGAAAAAAAAAGCAGATAAAGGTACTTAAATTCTCTTATCGTCCAGTTGAATATAGTAAGTTCTTAGTCGGCCAAAGCTGAGGATTTTAAGCAGTAACTATTTCACAATGTACCACTTAAATAGGCAAGGACAGGAAATCAAAGAATGTGGCTACCCCCAGTTGCAATTACAAACAAATAATAAAATTCAAGCAACACTAACTGAAGAGCAGAGTGAAAACTTCCAGTTCAGCTAAATATTCCTTCCACACAGTTAAAATCAATTTAAATACTGTATTTTTTTTAAAAAAAAAAGCAGATAAAGGTACTTAAATTCTCTTACACGTCCAGTTGAATATAGTAAGTTCTTAGCCGGCCAAAGCTGAGGTTTTTAAGCAGAAAATATTTCACAATGTACCACTTAAATAGGCAAGGACAGGAAATCAAAGAATGTGGCTACCCCCACACCTGCAATTACTAACAAATAATAAAATTCAAGCAGCACTAACTGAAGAGCAGAGTGAAAACTTCCAGTTCAGCTAAATATTCCTTCCACATAGTTAAAATCAATTTAAATACTGTATTTTTTGAAAAAAAAAAGCAGATAAAGGTACTTAAATTCTCTTATACGTCCAGTTGAATATAGCAAGTTCTTAGCCGGCCAAAGCTGAGGTTTTAAGCAGAAAATATTTCACACTGTACCACTTAAATAGGCAAGGACAGGAAATCAAAGAATGTGGCTACCCCCACACCTGCAATTACTAACAAATAATAAAATTCAAGCAGCACTAACTGAAGAGCAGAGTGAAAACTTCCAGTTCAGCTAAATATTCCTTCCCCCCAGTTTAAATCAATTTTAATACTGTTTTTTTGAAAAAAAAAGCAGATAAAGGTACTTAAATTCTCTTATACGTCCAGTTGAATATAGCAAGTTCTTAGCCGCCAAAGCTGAGGTTTTTAAGCAGAAAATATTTCACACTGTACCACTTAAATAGGCAAGGACAGGAAATCAAATAATGTGGCTACCCCCACACCTGCAATTACTAACAAATAATAAAATTCAAGCAGCACTAACTGAAGAGCAGAGTGAAAACTTCTAGTTCAGCTAAATATTCCTTCCACACAGTTAAAATCAATTTAAATACTGTATTTTTTGAAAAAAAAAAGCAGATAAAGGTACTTAAATTCTCTTATACGTCCAGTTGAATATAGTAAGTTCTTAGCCGGCCAAAGCTGAGGTTTTAAGCAGAAAATATTTCACAATGTACCACTTAAATAGGCAAGGACAGGAAATAAAAGAATGTGGCTACCCCACACCTGCAATTACTAACAAATAATAAAATTCAAGCAGCACTAACTGAAGAGCAGAGTGAAAACTTCCAGTTCAGCTAAATATTCCTTCCACACAGTTAAAATCAATTTAAATACTGTATTTTTGAAAAAAAAGCAGATAAAGGTACTTAAATTCTCTTATACGTCCAGTTGAATATAGCAAGTTCTTAGCCGGCCAAAGCTGAGGTTTTTAAGCAGAAAATATTTCACACTGTACCACTTAAATAGGCAAGGACAGGAAATCAAAGAATGTGGCTACCCCCACACCTGCAATTACTAACAAATAATAAAATTCAAGCAGCACTAACTGAAGAGCAGAGTGAAAACTTCCAGTTCAGCTAAATATTCCTTGCACACAGTTAAAATCAATTTAAATACTGTATTTTTTGAAAAAAAAAGCAGATAAAGGTACTTAAATTCTCTTATACGTCCAGTTGAATATAGCAAGTTCTTAGCCCAAAGATGAGGTTTTTATGCAGAAAATATTTCACACTGTACCACTTAAATAGGCAAGGACAGGAAATCAAAGAATGTGGCTACCCCCACACCTGCAATTACTAACAAATAATAAAATTCAAGCAGCACTAACTGAAGAGCAGAGTGAAAACTTCCAGTTCAGCTAAATATTCCTTCCACACAGTTAAAATCAATTTAAATACTGTATTTTTTGAAAAAAAAGCAGATAAAGGTACTTAAATTCTCTTATACATCCAGTTGAATATAGCAAGTTCTTAGCCGGCCAAAGCTGAGGTTTTTAAGCAGAAAATATTTCACACTGTACCACTTAAATAGGCAAGGACAGGAAATCAAAGAATGTGGCTACCCCCACACCTGCAATTACTAACAAATAATAAAAATCAAGCAGCACAAACTGAAGAGCAGGGTGAAAACTTCCAGTTCAGCTAAATATTCCTTCCACACAGTTAAAATCAATTTAAATACTGTATTTTTTTGGAAAAAAAAAAGCAGATAAAGGTACTTAAATTCTCTTATACGTCCAGTTGAATATAGCAAGTTCTTAGCCGGCCAAAGCTGAGGTTTTTAAGCAGAAAATATTTCACACTGTACCACTTAAATAGGCAAGGACAGGAAATCAAAGAATGTGGCTACCCCCACACCTGCAATTACTAACAAATAATAAAATTCAAGCAGCACTAACTGAAGAGCAGAGTGAAAACTTCCAGTTCAGCTAAATATTCCTTCCACACAGTTAAAATCAATTTAAATACTGTATTTTTTGGGAAAAAAAGCAGATAAAGGTACTTAAATTCTCTTATACGTCCAGTTGAATATAGCAAGTTCTTAGCCGGCCAAAGCTGAGGTTTTTAAGCAGAAAATATTTCACACTGTACCACTTAAATAGGCAAAGACAGGAAATCAAAGAATGTGGCTACCCCACACCTGCAATTACTAACAAATAATAAAATTCAAGCAGCACTAACTGAAGAGCAGAGTGAAAACTTCTAGTTCAGCTAAATATTCCTTCCACACAGTTAAAATCAATTTAAATACTGTATTTTTTGAAAAAAAAGCAGATAAAGGTACTTAAATTCTCTTATACGTCCAGTTGAATATAGCAAGTTCTTAGCCGGCCAAAGCTGAGGTTTTTAAGCAGAAAATATTTCACACTGTACCACTTAAATAGGCAAGGACAGGAAATCAAAGAATGTGGCTACCCCCACACCTGCAATTACTAACAAATAATAAAATTCAAGCAGCACTAACTGAAGAGCAGAGTGAAAACTTCCAGTTCAGCTAAATATTCCTTCCACCCAGTTAAAATCAATTTAAATACTGTATTTTTTGGGAAAAAAAAGCAGATAAAGGTACTTAAATTCTCTTATACGTCCAGTTGAATATAGCAAGTTCTTAGCCGGCCAAAGCTGAGGTTTTTAAGCAGAAAATATTTCACACTGTACCACTTAAATAGGCAAGGACAGGAAATCAAAGAATGTGGCTACCCCCACACCTGCAATTACTAACAAATAATAAAATTCAAGCAGCACTAACTGAAGAGCAGAGTGAAAACTTCAAGTTCAGCTAAATATTCCTTCCACACAGTTAAAATAAATTTAAATACTGTATTTTTTGAAAAAAAAAGCAGATAAAGGTACTTAAATTCTCTTATACGTCCAGTTGAATATAGCAAGTTCTTAGCCGGCCAAAGCTGAGGTTTTTAAGCAGAAAATATTTCACACTGTACCACTTAAATAGGCAAGGACAGGAAATCAAAGAATGTGGCTACCCCCACACCTGCAATTACTAACAAATAATAAAATTCAAGCAGCACTAACTGAAGAGCAGAGTGAAAACTTCCAGTTCAGCTAAATATTCCTTCCACACAGTTAAAATCAATTTAAATACTGTATTTTTTGAAAAAAAAAGCAGATAAAGGTTCTTAAATTCTCTTATACGTCCAGTTGAATATAGCAAGTTCTTAGCAGGCCAAAGCTGAGGTTTTTAAGCCTAAGCTGAGGTTTTTAAGCCTAAGTTTTTAAGATTTGTAAGACTGAAACCAAAATCAGAAAGCTGGACCCAGCACTCCTCAGATCTGCAGACCCAAGCAAGACACCAGTGCCCAGCACGGACTTTATCTGCTATGACACTAACAGTAGAGCAGAACTCTCACCAACAGTAGAGCCGAACTGTCAAAAGCTGAAGCACCCAAGGGCAGGGATGACTCATAAATGCAAAAGGTCAGCTTTGAGATAGGGGCACCAGCTGCCACAGCCTGGACCTGAGGAGCCCCAGCACCTACTACGCTGGAGCTGAGAATGCCAAGGATGCACTAAGTGAGCATGTCTGAAAAATCTCAGCAAGAATATAAAATAACATACTTGTCCATCTTAAAGGAAAATTCATCTATTTATAGTAAATGTAGAGGTTATATGGCAGACAAGACAACCCCGGAGCTGATGGAACCAAAGGAGGAACAACAAAAGTGAGAGCCAAAACCACAGACTTTGGAGCAGAGGAGGCTGGGATAATGCGCAACTGGATCAGAGTCAGAAGAAAGGCAAACCTAAAGGAACAGACCACTAAATGCGACTTCAATGACCTCCCATGGGTCCAAAGAATGGATCTGAGAAGGGGAAGGAGATGGCCCCAGAGAAAACTCTGCAGGTGTGATAGGGCAGAAGGAGGGCTGCAGTTTGCATGAGGAAGCCACTGGGTCCTTAGTGAGAAAGAAACTAAATACACTAAGGTTGGGGAGTTAGAAGACTCCAATATACGAGGTGCTGGAGACTGAGGTGTAGTCAGGACCGGTAGGGGTTGGAGTCAGGATCGGTAGGGGTTGGAGTAAGGACCGGTAGGGGTTGGAGCCAGGGAGGAGGCCAAAGGGTACTGTATTTTCCTCTGAAGAAGAGGAGGGTCATTTGCAAACTTCACACTCTTTTTCATTCGTCTTAGAGTCTTTTTCCTTAGACTGCTCCTAATCCTGCTTGTCAGACTTCTTACTTGGGTAGGGACAGGAGGCAGGATGGCTTGAGAAGGCCCTTAATCACAAGCTTATCTAGCCTCGCATTAATGACAGAAGAATTGAAATTGCTGCACACCTCACAGTCAGTCTCCAAATGTGTACCGCTCAAACAGTACCCACATTTGTAATGGGCATCTTATGTAAGCAGTTTATGCCCACATGACACATACTTTGCAAACCTTGCCTTAGAACTGTTCATCTTAGGGAAAACCTAGACAAACTAATACACAAGGTCAACTAGTAACAGCTTACCTACCTGTCTACCTATTTAACCAGATACACTTATCAAAATTCCAAATGTTACTAAATAGCTACTATAAATCACAAACTCGTCAAAACAAAAAAATTTCCGCAGAACTTTAACAAATGTAATCCAAAAGTGTAAGGAACAAGGCAGGAATACCAAGGAATGTCGCACTACACAGCCAATCTAACAATAAATCTAACACCAACTCTAACAAGCCTATGAGAAACTATTCAATAACTATTTAGAAAAGGAAAGAAGAAAAAAGCGGTTTTAAGAAGATATCTCAGCAGTTATCCAAAGGGTACACTATAGCAGAGCTCTTTGTCTACAATCCAGTCATGATGGTGACAAACTGGAACAACAGTACGGGCATATATGGGTGGAGGAGGTAAAGCTCTGTCTCTGAAAATTCTGAACATGGTTGGCTTTGGATTGGAGTAGGATCCGATACCCTCAGGGTGAGACCAGATGGATTAGACAAAATTGGATCCCAGGATTTCCCCTTCTGGAACCCAGACTATGCAATTTTGAAAACATCCAGCTTATATGCAAACCTTCCACAGGCATATGCCACTGTATCATGAGCTAGGACAGCACACCCAGTCCTTGATTTACCATCTCAGCCCCAAGCACCAAGTAAGCATGCCTGGAAAATCCCCACAAGAACATAAAATAATATACTTACCCATCTTAAAGAAAAATTCATCTATTTATGTTGAATGGAGATGCTATCTAAACAAACGAGGATAGTACATGGGTAATAACCATCTAAACAAACAGGGATAGTGCAGGGGTTGTAACCATCTAAACAAATGGGGACAGTGCAGTGGTAATAACCATTTAAACAAATGGAGGACAGTACAAGGGTAACAACCATATAAAGAAACAGGGACAGTGGAGGGGTAATAATTATCAAATGCATATGGTCATCATGTAGAATAACTGATAATGTGAGTACATATCTGCTATGGATGATTTTAAAGTCTCTCGGCACTGGGTCACTTTTGTAAAGACTCCTGAGCGGTGCAAATTAGACCTCCATGATATTCTGAAAGAAATGGTTAAGAAGGCAGTCTTCTATAGCACCAAGGTACTAAAGGAGACCCAGTTGCAAGAAACAAGAGTCTAAAAAGAAGTGTGAGCCAATGATAAACTGGTTGTGGCATACATGTCTGCAATGAGCACAGTCTTAAAACAGGCAATGGAAGTTGACGTACTTTTCCTGGAGTGGCATTTGACATTTTTTTAGCAGGCAGTTAGCCACCTAGTAGCAAAAGACAATACAATTAGCAGTCCACTTGTACAGGCAGTTAGCCACCTGGTAGCAAAAGACAATACAGTTAGCAGTCCACTTTTACAGGCAGTTAGCCACCTGGTAGCAAAAGACAATACAGTTAGCAGTCCACTTGTACAGGCAGTTAGCCACCTGGTAGCAAAAGACAATACAGTTAGCAGTCCACTTGTACAGGCAGTTAGCCACCTGGTAGCAAAGGACAATACACTTAGCCATCCACTTGTACAGACAGTTAGCCACCTGGTAGCAAAAGACAATACAGTTAGCAGTCCACTTGTACAGGCAGTTAGCCACCTGGTAGCAAAAGACAATACAGTTAGCAGTCCACTTGTACAGGCAGTTAGCCACCTGGTAGCAAAAGACAATACAGTTAGCAGTCCACTTGTACAGCAGTTAGCCACCTGGTAGCAAAACACTTGTACAGGATTTGCTTGGCATCAGGCTGATCCTACTTACTTTGAACAAAAGAGACAAATAACTGGTCTGTTTTTTTGACCTCATGCACCATAGCAAGTAAAACCTGAGCTTGTGGTACAAGTCTAGGGTACAAATGACTCTTTCTCCCTTCTATGTCCATTTTATATGTGCTGGCATAAGACCTTATTGAAAAATGGCAACTCCAGGTGCACCCATGGTACGTACATGGTATCCTTTACAAATGGGACCATGACAGCACTAATCTTCCTTATTCATCCTCCCCAAACCGTGGTTTAGCTGTTTGCATGGAAAAGGCATCAAAGCAAAAGGCCGCCCCACTAAGTCTAAGCATCTTCTCTATGGAAGGAAGGAAAGGCTCACTATCCTGGCTTATTAAAAAAGACTTACAGATCCACAGAATCCCCTTCTTAAGGGATACTGAGAGAGAATGACACAACCCCCAATCCCTACCTAAAGCATGGGGTGACCTACGCTGACCCATTAAGTGAGATAAGGAACAAGTTGCATGTGGGAATAGGTGCTGGATGATGCATCCCCAATATTTGGGGAAAAAGCATATCAGTTCTGGCCCATGTTCAATCATCTAACCTTATGGGGGGACTCATTTTATTTTACATTTGTTTACCGGGAAAGTTCGACCGGACACAGGTCCATTTTCAGCGGAGGCCCGGGGAGAAAAGCTCCACATTACAATACATTACATGAGAGGAAAAAGAAGTAGAACATACATACATATGGCATATATATACATCAGGACAACGTGCTGGGGATTAACAAATATACATATAGCATATATACACACACACAACAGGACATCATGTTAGTGATTAACATTTCTTACAGTAGACAATCAGAGCCCTGATAAATTCTCTTGGAATGGATCATGGATTTGCTCTGCATTTGTTGTCTGAGTTCAGAGGCTCTGACATGGGAAGAGCAACAGGAACACCCAAGGGTGCAACCCCAAAATGGCTACCAAGGCAGCAGCTTACTTTCACTTCTCATTCTCAACCAACAGTTGTCGCAGGTTTGATCCACTACTAGTTAGGGATGGCTGAATGCACAGAAAAAGTAAGACATGATCTCACAGAAAAACTTTATAAGGAGAGGCTTTCACCAATATTAGATTTTCTGATCTGTTAGTTTCTCCGACCAGTTATATGAGATCAAGTGAAAACCCTCCTGCTAGTATCTGCACTGGCTACTCTACAAAGATACAGTTTCTTTGCAGTGATACAGTCCTTGCGCTTCTCACATCTCCTGTGACAGGCTCGACTGTGTGAGAGTTTTTGAGCATTGTGACCTTCCATTCAACACAAACTGTACCACCGTGATCGCAACTTGTGATCAAAGGACGACTGAAATAATTAGACATTTTGTGCATATCAGGCAATGAAAACAGCAACTTGGCAATGGCACATGTTAACATCAAGATAAAACAGTACAAGCAGCAAAGAGAGAACTGGGAAGTGGTCTGCTGCTATGGTTCATAACATTAGGGTGTTTGCTGGAAGGAACTAGCTGTGCCTGTAAGCTTGGGAACTAGATAAATTTTCAGAATTTTGCAAAAAGTACAGTTTTGTACCTACCATAAATGTAGATGTTCGAGGATCCACATTGCTGCAGTCCTAACACTCGGGTAGTCCGCTGTCCCAGTCGGCCCGAATACCAAAGTATATGGCTGACGCCGGTCAAGGCGCATTAGTCTGACGTCAGGACGTCAGGGTACAAATGCGCATGACCGACGTCATATCCTCAGTCTTTTCTTGCCCCAGATGTCAGAAGACCCTAAAAAGATAAGGCCAAAACCAAAAAACACCAAACACTCCTGCACCAAAAATATGTACAATATATACAAAATTACAAGAGTATAACCTCACCCACACAACCACCCCTAAACACAGAGGGAAGGAGGGAGGGTAAATTGGACTGCAGCAATGTGGATCCTCGAACATCTACATTTATGGTAGGTACAAAACTGTACTATGTTCTTCATTCCACATTGCTGCAGTCCTAACACTTGGGTAGAATCCCAAAGCAGAGGTAAGGGAGGCTGGCAAATCATAAAGAAGCAGGAGCTGTCAACATGCCTTGCAAAATAGCTGTGGCAAAACCAGCCCTAGATTTAGAGTAGAGAGGAAGGTGGTAATGCTTAGAGAAAGTATGCACTGAACTCCAAGTAGCTGCCTCCAAAATATCCTTAGTTGCCACCCCTTAGAAATGCTGTTGAAGTGGCAGTAGCCCTAGTGGAATGAGGCCTAATCCCAGCTGGAACCTCCTTGCCATGATGGGAATAACAAAATGCAATGCAAAACCCAATCCACTTAGAAATAGTTTGTTTTGACACAGGCTTGCCCTGAGAACTCAAAGCAAAAGAAACAAACAACTGCTGAGACTGCCTAAAATCCTTAGTCCTGCTTAAATAATAACGCAACTGCCTGTGTACATCTAAAGTGTGCAAAATCTTTTCCCCCTTATTTTGGGGATCTGCATAGAAAGTAGGCAAATGAATAGTTTGGTTTAAAGCCACACTAGAAACCACCTTAGGCATAAAGGAAGGATTAGTTCGTAATGATACTCTATCCTTATGGAAAATCAAAAAGGCTCAACCGCCATAAGGGCCTGCAATTCAGAAACCCTTCTTGCAGAAGTAATGGCCAACAAAAAGCAGTCTTCCATGACAAGTATTTCAATTCAGCAGTAGCCGCAGGCTCAAAAGGTTGTAGAGTAAGTTTCTCCAACACAAAATTGAGATCCCAAGCAGGAGTAGGAGCTCTATTGGGGGTCTTATATTCTTTGCCCCTCTAAGAAATTGCTTGAACAAAGGATGCGAAAACAATGGTGGGTCACAATCATAGTGAGCTGAAATTGCTGCAGCATGAATCTTAATGGAAGAGAAAGACAAACCTTTGTCCAATAACTCAGTAAGATATTGAAGAGCCACACTCAACGTAGGCTCAGAAATCTCCAAATTCTTTGCTGCACTCCAAAATAAAAATCTCTTCCATTTTTCTGCGTACACTTTCCTTGTACTAGGTCTGCTGGCTTCCATAATCACATTTAAAACTTGTTGAGGAAGTTGAGACCTGCTGTGTTTCAAAACAGAATATGCCAGGCTGTTAGATGAAGAGAGTGAAGCTTGACATTGAGTAGATGACCGTCCCTCTGAGACAACAGGTGCGGAATCAAAGGTAAAGGCCATGGAGGCTTCCTTACCAGACTCCTCAGTAATGGGTACCAGTGTTGCCGAGGCCAATCTGGAGCTATTAAAATCATCCTTGGCTTGTCTTGTCTGACCTTTAGAAGCACCTTTGGGAGAAGAGGCAGAGGTGGAAAGGCATACACATGAAGATTTTTCCAACTGAAAGAAAGAGCATCCACTTTCCAAGCTGTGTGATGAAACCTTTTTGTGCAAAACTTTGGCAGCTGGTGGTTTAGTGGAGAAGCGAACAGATCTATGTCTGGAGTTCCCCATGACAC
Organism: Protopterus annectens; assembly: GCF_019279795.1. Classification (NCBI taxonomy): domain Eukaryota; kingdom Metazoa; phylum Chordata; order Ceratodontiformes; family Protopteridae; genus Protopterus; species Protopterus annectens. The sequence goes on along the minus strand of NC_056735.1, from coordinate 75,128,555 downwards.
TGTCAATTGCTGAAATACATGAAGATCCAGTTTCCACTCGTGGGGATCCATGATTTGTCTGCTTAACACATCTGCTAAGGAGTTCTGTGCTCCTGGCAGAAACCTTGCCTGAAGAGTTAGTTGCAAGCTGAGCGCAGTCTCCCATAAAATCATTGCTTGCCTGCATAACGGGTAAGAATGCGTTCCCCCTTGTTTGTTGATGTACCACATGACAGTTGTGTTGTCTGTTAGAATCAACACCTGCCCTGGAAGAAGTAACTCCTTGAAAGCCATTAATGCAAACTGGACTGCTAACATCTCCTTCATGTTGATATGTAGATGCTGTAGTCTGGCAGGCCACTTGTCTTGTATCCACTTTCCATTCAGATGAGCTCCCCAAGCTATGTCTGAGGCATCTGTCGTTAGAATCTGACTCGCCTCTGGCCGGGTCACAGAGAGTCCCTTGTTTAGGTGACATTCCTGAGCCCACCACAAAAATTCCTTTTGAATGCAAGGTATTATTTGAATGACAGTGTCCAAATCCTGGCAGTGCTGTGTCCATACATTTTTGAGATACCATTGCAGCTTCCTCATATGCAGTTTGGCATTGGGAAGCACCAGAATACAAGATGCCATGAACCCTAAGGCTTGAAGGACTGTCCTTGCAGTCAGCCCGGACTGAAGAGATAGTTGATGGAAGTAAATGGAAAGATTCTTTTGCTTGTCCGGGGTTAAAAAGGCCATCTGGGTTGCTGTATTCAGTCTCACACCCAGAAAGCACATGTCTTGAGAGGGTACTAGACTGGACTTTATTTCGTTCACAGAATACCCTAGGCATCTTAGCACTGCTATCACATATTCCAAATGCTGTAAAAGATCTTCCTTTTCTTGAGCCAAAATCAGGCAGTCGTCCAAGTAAGGATAGATTTGTATTCCTTTTAGCCTGAAGTAAGCTATCACTGGAGCCAGAACCTTTGTGAATACTCTGGGCACAGTAGATAAGCCAAAGGGCAATGCAGAGAACTGATAATGGGAATTCCCAGCTCGAAAACGCAGATACTTCCTGCAACTTAGTCTGATAGGCACATGAAGGTAAGCCTCCTTGAGATCTAAAGTTACCATCCAGTGATCTTTGCCCAGCAGAGGTAAAAGCTGTTGTAACGTCAACATTTTGAACTTGGGAATGTCCAGATAAGTGTTGAGGATAGATAAATCCAAAATTGGTCTCCACGTGTTCCCTTTCTTTGGTACTAGGAACAGGCGAGAATAAAATCCTAGGCCCCTTTCTGGCACAGGAACCGCTGAATGGCCCCTATTTGGAGTAACAGAGAAATTTGCTTGTGAGCCTCTTTTCTTTGTAGAGGAGGAATGTCTGGCATGCCTTTGAAAGGAGGCAAGGTATGGAAATAAAACCTGTAACCGTGGTGAATGATATCCAATACCCATCTGTCTTGGGTAATTAAATTCCAATTTTCTTTGAAAAGAGCCAGCCTTCCTCCCAAAGGTGCTGCCAGACGAGAATGTACTGGCAGCTGAAAAGGCAGGTCATTGGGTCTGTTTACGAAAGGACTGACCCCTGCCCTCACCAGAAGACTGAGCAGGTGAACTCCCTGTTCTAGGCCTAAAAGAACCTTGAGCTCTGCCCCTACCACGCCTAGACCTACCCCTAGACTGGGAATCATAAGCAGGATATGTCCATCCCTTAGTAGGCCAATTTCTACTAAACTTGGAGGCTGAACCTGCAAAAAATCTTTAACAGTCTGCATAGACTTAGCCTTGTCCTCCATTTTCTTTAAAACTGCTTCCACAGGCGAACCAAACAACACGTCAGACTGTAACGGAGCATCCAAAATCCTTGTCTTAACATGCTCAGCTAAATTCTGATCCCTCAGCCAGGCGTGCCTACGAAGAACAGAACCAGTGGCAGCCACCCTCGAAGAGGCCTGCACAGCATCAAAACCACATTGCAAGGAATGCTTACCCACCTGTTCAGACACATGAACTAAATCCTGCAACTCTTTACACTCAATACCTTCCGCCAGAGCATCCACCTTAGACTTCAATTGTGAAAGGAGATAATTTTGATATTTTAACATGTGAAACTGGCAATTCAATGCCCTCATGGCTAAAGTGGAAGAAGTATACACTTTCTTTCCCCATCTATCCAAAGCCCTTGCCTCTTTATCAGGAGGAACAGGATTTTTAACAACAGAAGCCTTAACACCTTTAGGCCCCTGAGAAACAGTTTCGGGTCTGCCCTAGGACTCTTAAAAGATACTTATGAGCTTCAGGCACCCTATAATACCTATCTGGTTTAACTGGGGCAGGAGGCAAAGAATCAGGGTTCAGGGAAGCCTCTGCAAAACATCTTCCACCACATCCAGAACAGGAGGTATAGCTAAAGGCCTATGCTGGGGTAAAACAAAATTCCCTAAGCCTCTTCCTGGAATCAGAGAAATCTTGACCTTCCCATTTAAAATGCTCCCTCATGGAATGAAGAGTCTCTGAAAAGAAAAATCCTCAGGAGGAGAAGCCAAGGAGTAGAATCATCCACATCAGAATCAGATTAAGGAGGATACTCCTGCAAGTCTTCAGCCCATCGGTCTGAAGCCTCCGAACACTGCTCAAAACTCTCAAGCTCAGGTTCCACCCTAGGCCTCTTATCAGGAGGGGGCATAGAACCTCTAATCATAGTAATCAAATCTTCTGCCATTTTAAGCATATGTTTCTTAGGCAAAGATCCTGAAGAACTAGGAGAGACCCCCACTGAAGTTAAACCTGGCCTGCCTCTCAAAGAAGCCTTGGAAACAGAAGGGGAGGGTCTAACCACCTTAGGAAGAGAGGGGAGAACAGCCACTTGAGAAGCCCCTTCAGCCTGGCCTACCTCCTGAGAGGACACATCCTGTAACAGTAAAGTCTCTCCTGAGACTCCAAAGAAACTTCTGGCAGAACCTCCGCTCCACTGAGCCTTCTAAAGAACCGACGTCCGGGACTGACGGTTCTTCCAACCTAGGTTTTGCTGCTTTGTCCTTGCGCTTTTTGGACGAAGCGGGCGTCGGAGCATCCGACGGCATTTTATAATTACAACGCTTCCCAAAAACTAACCTGGCACAGTCTAACCTTCTCTTTATAGTGCGTTTGTTAAATCTAGCACACGAGCGACATCCAACAACGTCGTGCTCAGGCCCTAAACAAGGTATACACAAGGTATGGTAATCCCTATGAGGTATCTGTTTACCACAAGAAATACAGTTATTCACTTTTTCTGACATCCGGTTAAATACTGAGGCAAGAAAAAAACAAAATATTCCCCAATGGGGTACTTAGCCAACTTTGATTCGGTCTGAAACTCCGACTTCAGAAAATTTCAGAACGCCAACCTGCACTCGCAAAACTGCTTCTGCATCGGACCATGCGGCAAAAAAGACGGGGGATATGACGTCGGTCATGCGCATTTGTACCCTGACGTCCTGACGTCAGACTAATGCGCCTTGACCGACGTCAGCCATATACTTTGGTATTCGGGCCGACTGGGACAGCGGACTACCCGAGTGTTAGGACTGCAGCAATGTGGAATGAAGAACATCTGCAGATATCAAAAGATAAAATCCTAGCACTTGCATATTGAAGAGCATCATCAAAATTAAATAAGGCTAGTCCCACCAAGCACAAGTGTCTCCTGCAAGGAAATACTTGGAAGGCCAGGTCTGGATAAGAAAAAAAATGCTCAGCATTATATTGTACATGCAAGCAATAACAGAATGAATATTCATCCTGTAGAGCATGTAAAATATATTCGCTACTTCCTTAAGGTGGCTTTTATAACCAGCAGTGGTGGGACATTAGTAAAGATGCTCATTCCAAAAGGAAAAAAAAAACATAGAAGCGAGGGTGAACTGTGACTCAGCCTTTGGAATGAATTATGAGGTAAATGATCAACAAAGACATAGGCAACCTTCAGGCATGGGACCCAGCCCAGTTTGGCTTTGTCAAGGGAAGGTCATGCTTACTAAACCTGCTGGACTTCTTTGAGAAGGTCACCAAGGCAATGGATGAAGGGAAGATGGTGCATACTGTATACTTTGATCTGGCTGAGGCAGTCGATACAATAACATACACAATAACACACTTGGGTATAGTACACAAACTCAATGAACTGGGCATAAACTCCCACATAACTCAATAGATTGCTACCTGGTCCACAGACAGGACCCATTGAGTCAGGATTGATGAGACCAGCCCCACTAAGAGATCGGTCACCAGTGGGGTACCTCAGGGCTCCATGATGATACCACTCCTTATTGTGCATCTACTTCGCAGACGTAAAGGATAACGTCAGGGGCCTTTGCTGACCAAGTCTGCAAATGACTGCAAATTGGGCGCTATCATAGATTCCCCATGAGACAAATGTCTTTCAAGAGGGTCTGACACAGACAAATGACTGGTACCAAAGTCACAGATTAAAACTCAATGCCAAGAAATGCATCATAGTGTCTCTTGGGAAAACTATCACCCAAGCTAATTGCTTCATTGATAAGGACACCCCTAAGAGTTGACCTTGTAGTCAGGAATGTGGAAACATATGTAGACAGTAATTTGACGTTTGACCAACATGTGGCCATGGCAGTAAGAAACTCATTCTATGTCTCCCAACTTAGAACTAAGGGCTTGGCATCCAGGTGTAAGGAACTCATAGTGTCACTTTATTTGGCCCTTATCAGACGCATCATTGAATATAATGCCCCCTTCGGATGGAACACCCATAAAGGTTCTTTACCAGGATAATCCAGAGTATAAACACATTGTCCTATATGAATCAGTTTAAAGGCATATGCCTAAACTCAGTCTCCAACAGTTTACAGAGGCAATCTAAGCCTGACATAAAAAGCATCCTCAGATCCAGCTCTGACATGCCTTTTACACATCTGCAAAATGAACAGCATCAACACTAGTAGATCCATGGATCTAAATTTGATGTAACATAAATAAGACATAGATTCCCATGTTCTGAAACAGGCTCCCCATCCATGTTAAGTATAACCTTGACCAATGGATGGGAAATTGGAAATTCATGCCAGGTCTGGCCCCCATGTCTCTGATAGATAGTTTGGACATTACTGTTTGCCACTAACACAAGCCCCACATAACATCATGAAACTTCCTAACTAACATAGCCCTCCTAATAAATGACCATGATACATAGGGACAATATTGGGGTGAGTTGAATAGCTAGTCTTAAAAAGGCCCTGGTGGTCATTACCTTAGCACATACTTATGAACCAATCTCTGACCCTATTCAAGTGAAACCTTGACAAGTACATGGGAAATTGTACATTTACCCCAAATGTGGCACCCATGTCCCTAATGGACAGAGGCTGTCAATAAGAAAAATATTATCCTAACACCCCCTCCTAAAAAAGATCTTTAGTCACTTCTCTACTCCTAATATAGATGCCTATGATACTCGGAGCTCAAATGTTTTTGGCATATACAGATAGGCTTGTACAGGCCCTAGCAACCTCTGTGTGTGTGTGTGTGTGTGTGTGTGTGTGTGTGTGTGTGTGTGTGTGTGTGTGTGTGTGTGTGTGTGTGGGTGCCTCTCTCTATACACATACATAAATATATATGTATAGATATGCATACATACACACACACACACACACATATATATATATATACATATACATATATGTATATATATATATATATATATATATATATATATATATATATATATATATATATATGTATATAGTTATACAAAACTGTTCTTCATTTGGGCCAGGACAGGTAATTCTCTGACTTTAGTCAAAAAGCCCTGTGAGTGAACATGCTAGATAAATGGTTGAAGTTAAGTCATGCAGGCACAGAATTTAAATTTCCTACCTTGTCGTACACTTCAGGATGCAGTTGTCCAAACTCCCTTCCATCAAGATTAGACAAAGTGACTGCACTCCTGCAAAGCTCAGGAAGAAAGGATTCCAACATTTCCTTCAGCCGCTTCCGTCTTAGGCAGTCTGGCTCATTACAAACAAGATTACCTTTATTAACAGGAAAAAAGAAAAATATTTCAAAGAATAACTTGAAAGAGCAGCACCCAACTATTCATACCCTCGTATTAAGTCTCTTAAATTATCAGTGCACTTTACTGTATGATGAGCAGCTCAAAAGGCATACATTAACAGAGAAACTTGCTTTAAAGAGCCAACATGGCTGGCAAAAGCAAAACTTTCCCCGCCCTCTAGTCAATTACACCCTACATGACTTTTGTATAACGACAGACAGCATAGCATTCAGTGGGGTGGCTGATGCCTCTGCAGTCATTGCCATATGAACTCAAGGCTCTTAAAATTCTACTAGTTGGAGGGAGGCAGCCCCCTTGCTGTATTGTGGGCGTTCTTCTCTCACCGTCAGTCATTCAAAGCCAGATATAAACATGCACTAAAAAAGTGTGGGGTGCTTAAACTAAGTTACGCCGTTTCACTGACATTAAAATCACTCAGAATCTTAGAAGGAACATTTAAAATCTCAGATGCAATTGATTGGTAAAACAGTTTCAGTTTATAGGTTCATAGATTAGTACTAAGAACAGTTAATTATTAAACCGCAACTCACATATAATTTATTATTAAATGATTAATAAAACAACAATGGATACTTTAGTAAAATGTAATAGTATACAATTACATTTTAAAGGTCAAGTCTAACCAAAGCTCCTACTGTCAATGAATTCAGAAAATGGACCAATATTAGGCCTCAGTCAAAATTCTTTGTAATACAGTCACATGAGGTACTCACTGTAACACTAAGACACAGAAGACTCCATGCCCTTACAATACTGGTTGGACATAAAGACACAGTGGTGAAGTACCCCACAGTAAAGGAGAGGTGCTCCAGGAGACACTTGATTGACTGCTGTGTAATGTATGCAGATACAGCAATTCTGCTTCTGAGTACAAAAGACAAACTTTAAGAAATCATGCATTGCACAACCCTCCCCAACTCTTTTTGTTCCTTGACAGACATAGCAAATTATTCAAAATGGTTTCTATATCATGAATAAGATAAGCTTAGTCTCTGACAGAAGCTGTCCCTCAAACAGCAGAACAACCCGGGGTTTCATTGTCAAGTCTTCTCACAGATTCCAACATGGCATCAAACAGGTTGTACAGACCACTTACAATACACATATCATCTCAAAGTGTTTCTCTACCAATAGGACCTTCTCTAAACTAAAGACTAACCTATCACATTGTCACGTTACCTGATACAGGAAGACACAATGGTACAAGCTGCATGGAGCACACATTTACACAGCCTTTAGACAATGCCTACCTATTATTACAACCCCTTTTTTAGATAAAAAAAAAATATGTAAACATATGTGTGTGTGTGTGTGTGTGTGTGTGTGTGTGTGTGTGTGTGTGTGTGAGTTTGTGTGTGTGTATGTATATATATATATATATATATATATATATATATATATATGTGTGTGTGTGTGTACGTATATGTGAGTATGAATATATATATATTTATATACATATATGTTGTTGTGTCTTTCGGCTTTTCCCGGTTAGGGGTCGCCACAGCAGAACTCCGGTCCGCTAATGATTGGTAGTGGATTTTTACGTACAGGGTTACCAGCCCTGACGCACAACCTTCGACGAAGGCACGCCCCATTCACGTATGCCTCCACACAGAAGACGCTCTAGCTGAGAATCGAATGGGACAACGTCTTGCTATGAGGCAACAGCGCTACCGCAGCACCACCACCGCAGTATACACACACACACACACACACATATATATATATATATATATACACACACATATATATATATATATATATATATATATATATATACACACACACACACACACACACACACATATATATATATATATACATATATATATATATATATATATATATATATATATACACACACACACACACATATATATATATATATATATATATATATATATATATATATATATACATATTACATACATATGTATATATATATATATATATATGTGTGTGTGTGTATATATATATATATATATATATATATATATATATATATATATATATCCCCCATGCATGTGCCCCCACGCATGTGGTACCCCCCCCACACACACACACATGCAGCCATTCCGGTGTCCCATTACCTGGCTATCTCTCCATTTCTCCCCAGTTACCATAAATACTGTTCAAAACTCTGTGTGCATACTGTTTTCGGCTTTACTTCTACAATGATTACAGATACTTGGATTTAATGTAAATGCGGTACCCCCCCCCCCAACACACACACACACACACATGCAGCCATTCCGGTGTCCCATTACCTGGCTATCTCTCCATTTCTCCCCAGTTACCATAAATACTATTCAAAACTCTGTGTGCATACTGTTTTCGGCTTTACTTCTACAATGATTACAGATACTTGGATTTAATGTAAATCTTTTATTTCAAATTTTACAGCACAAACACTAATAGACATTTGCTAAACAAGCAATACAGTCTCTCATAAACAGACATAGCTTTAATACTTCTTTGACTTTAAAACTCACATTCACTGCAACAGCATTGAAACCTACATTCAAAGAAAATGCATCTGGCCAGTGGTGGATTAAGTTTACCTTTCGGTTTTTCAAATCATAGGCCCCTTGCACACATTTTTAAAGCCAAGCAAAAGTTATTTGATTCACCTTCCTGATTGCATTAAATTTTAATACATAATAACAGCTAGCAGACATGAATTTGCAGCCATTACAACTTTAAGTCTGGTACGCTCATGCTCATGTAGAATCTGTAATGAAACAAAACTGGCATATTACTGATATACTTAAATAGCATATATTGCCAGGCTGTGGCAACACAATCCTCTAAAATGTTGGATATGTTAACTGTATGAAAATGGCCTTATGTTAGTTCCCTTAAACCAGTTCACACTAAAAAAACAGACAGTTCTAATAGGGTACTTGAGTACAAAACACCAACATACATACTGTCCCAGATGACTATGCATGCCCCTTTAGAGAGGGCACATCATCAGATAAGATGTGACAGTGAAGTCTTCACATAAATAAGATAGCCATATTGCTCTTTGACAGACACTGCTTCTCAACAAGCCTCATCAGTAATCAGGCAGAAGTAATGTTATAGGTGTTCTTTTCATATATCAACTACCCCTCAAAAATGGTAGATACTTTTCTGTACACTTCTGATTTCTCATTGATAAGCGAATGAAAAACATATGGCTAACGTTCAACTTGCAGCTTTTAGACACACACACAAACACATTGTCCTCAACAAGCCTTATTATTTTTGACAGTGATGATGTGATGACAGTAACAGCACCACTTGTTAGACTGTGTGTTAAATTTATAGTTGTAAACATTTTGTCAGTAAGCATTGAAACAAAACACATGAACCAATAATGACAAAACTGCCAAATTCAGAACATTTCAACCATAAATGGCCACTCATACTTATGTCATTAAAATCCACCAATATCAGTCAATATGCACAATCTCTGCAGAAGTAAAACATCATCTAAATAATTCCACATTAAAGAGATCTGCAACTAATGAAAAGTTGCTGCTAGCAAACAATTTTATATTTCAGTGTTTCATCTACAAATCAGTGCATGCTGCCCTTGAAGAATTGATTGCCTATGTTACGTTAAAAAAATGGTAAGCTGCCGTTAATATTGCAATAGGAAATGGATGGCAAACTGAAAACAGGTTCATAGTTACTACTACGCATCATAGGAGGACATACTCAGGACTGCAGCACCCTGCCCCATTAAAATACAATACAGTATGAGCTTGAGCAATCCATCTATATGCTGTGGGAGTAGAGCCCACACCCACAGCCTTCTAGATCAATATACAACAAGTGTGCTTTGAAAAGAGGAGTCTTACCTCAGTTAAAGGTTAAAGCTGAGGGGAAAAAAAAAAAACGGAACTTGCATGTGCCGCAGTTGGATTAGAGAAAACTCAGAGCAAACACCAGCCGGACTCGTGCTTTGCCTGGGGCTTTTCAGCATATAGTCCTTCTTCTTTATAATTCAAATTCTGTGCACGCGGAAGACAGTGAGTAGACAGATGTAAACAGTCGCAAAGACACTGTTTTCATCATCTGCACCCGGACGCAAAGGGCATTCTTAAAGAAGAACACCCGTAAAAAAACTGTAATTTTTTTAAACTAAAAGAAAATGTGCACAGTGCACCATTTTTTCTGGACAACACAGACATTTTCCGTTCTTTCGGACAGTGTCCCTTAATTCTGGACAGTCCGGAAGAATTCTGGACGGTTGGCAACCCTAGTCCAATGGCATCAATGACTCTATTGGTATTCCTACCATATGTGGTAATGAACCATAAAGTGTTGTTTGTGTTTTGTGATTTTTGTTTGTATTTAAGAAGGACCTCTCTGTCTAAATTTGCAGCAAAATTGCTTGCTGTATGTACATAGCCCATGCTATAACCCCTTTCTTGAAATCTGTTGGACAAATCTTTGCGAAAGACTTCAAAGGTATGTTCATCTGAACAGATACGTCTCATCCTAATGAACTGAGACTTGGGGATGTTTTTAGTGATACAAGCTGGATGCGTGGAGTAACGTGTTGTATTCTGGATATTTTCTGAATACTTCAGTACGAAGGGTGTTGTCTTGATTCCTGGTAACCAACACATCCAAATATGTGATCCTGTGTTGGTCATGGTTGATGGTGAATTGTAAGCCTCATTTATTATCAATGAGATACTCAACGAATTCCATCAAGTATTCCACATCAGACCTCCATACCATCCAGCAATCATCCAGATATCTACGCCAAATATCAATTTCCCCTAAGTTAATATTGTGTGTAACATCACAGATAATTTGTTCTTCTATGTATGCCATGTATAAATCTGCATATACAGGAGCAAATGATGCACCCATTGCAGTACACCATGCATTGTTGGCCATAGAAGAGCACATTTTTGGTGAGAACATGTTCAGTTAAGCATATGACAAAAGTGTTGAAGACGGGTTTGTATATCTCGGATTTATGTAACCAGTATTCAATGGCATCAAGCCCAGCCCAGTGTGGTATGTTGGTATACAGTGCACAAACATCCAATGTGCATAACAGTCAATTGTCTTCTATTTGCATATCATTTATGATACCTAGGAATTCTGTGATGTCCTGGATTCTAGATCTTACCCATGAAAATAGTGGTTTTAGATGTTGATTTGTATAGCCCCTAGACAGCATAGTACCAATCTATGAACATATATATACGCACACACACACACACACACACACACACACACACACACACACACACACATATATATGTGTGTGTGTGTGTGTGTGTGTGTGTGTGTGTGTGTGTATATATATATATATATATATATATATATATATATATATGGGTCTACTACTAAACACCGACACGACGATTCCCCGACACAAAACTCACCGCCTAAATAACCGACATCACACAAACCCGACAACGCAAAACACCGACCATCATTACACCGACACACGGAAAGTAAACAACACACTACACTACATAGCATACACACTAGCCCTGACCGAAACCCTAACCCTAAGGTCCGACACTATCGCACACTTCACCTACCTGCACCCTAACCCTAACTCACTTAACCCACCCCTAGCCCAAGCTCCGACACTAATGCACACATCACCTACCTGCACCCTAACCCTAACTCACTTAACCCACCCCTAG
>NC_056735.1:75036825-75111825 GCF_019279795.1 Protopterus annectens | reverse complement strand
ATTTATTTTTGATGTGATGACCATGCTAGAGCTCTGATCTTTATGGACCAAATTCAGACTAAGCCTGGGAAAAAAAAACAACAAAGCTGAGAATGGACAAATGTGAACAAACCAAATACATTGCAAACACACAAATTACAATGGTACAAGATAGCTAAAGCAGGAAATGCACACTATACTTCGACAAAAATAATATAGATTAAGGAGCAGAAAGGATAAGATGGGAAATACATAACACAGAAAATGATGAAACAATGTGCAATGAGGAGGGATGAGGGAGGCTCAAAACAAGAATGTAGAATGAGTACCATTCCCAGCCCCAAAAAGTACAGTTGTGTACACTTACCATAAAAGTAGATGTTCGAGTGTATTCACTGTTGCAGTCATTACATTTGGGTTATCTGCTTGCAGGTAGCCCTCAGTCAGCCTGATTAACAAAGTCTTGGGTCCTGCATCGGTTGCTGTCCCTTCCTCCATGATGTCAGGTCGTCAGGGGTATAAAACATGCAGCCAACGCCATTACATCAGTTTTTCTTGCCACAGACATCAGGTGCCCCCCTAATGGGAAACAATTAAATATAAAAGTACATAGATATACCTCCAACAAAAAAGCAAATACACCAGAAAGGCTTTTAAGCATAGTAAAGGAAAGTAGAGGTACAGCCAAAAGAAGTTAGGGGGCTGGAGGGAGGGTAACCAAAACTGCAACAGTGAATACACTCGAACATCTACATTTATGGTAAGTGTACACAACTGTACTATGTTCTTCATGTTTCACTGTTGCAGTCATTACATTTCGGTAGATTCCCAAAGTTATGGTTGGGAGGAGGAATTTCGATAGCATTAGGGCCAGCTATAAGGCCCTGCAAGACTACAGTGGCAAAGCCAGCTCTGGATTTAGAGAAAATTGGCAAATGATAATGCTTGGTGAAAGTATATACAGAACTCCAGGTAGCAGCTTCTAGGATGTCCCTGGTAGGGACGCCTCTGAGAAAGGTTGTAGAGGTAGATGCAGCCCTGATGGAGTGAGGTCTGATCCCCTGGGGAATACGTTTTCCATGGTGCTTATAGCAGAAATGAATGCAATGGCTTATCCATTTAGAAATGGTTTGCTTTGAAATAGCCTTCCCCTCTGCCCCTGCAGCAAATGCCACTAGCAGTTGTTCAGATTTCCTTTGAGGTTTAGTCCTGTCCAAGTAGAATCTAAGTTGTCTGTGCACATCTAGGGAATGAAGTATCCATTCTCCTTTATTCTGTAGATTGGGAAAGAAGGTTGGCAAATGAATGGACTGATTAAGAGTCACACTGGATACCACCTTGGGTATGAAAGATGGACTGGTTCTGAGGGACACCCTGTCCGCATGAAAGATGATGAAAGGCTCCACTGCCATATGGGCCTGTAATTCAGATACCCTTCTAGATGAAGTGATTGCTAAAAGGAAAGCTGTTTTCCAAGAAAGAAATTTTAAGTCTGCAGTAGCAGCTGGCTCGAAAGCAGATAGAGTGAGTTTCTCCAAGACACAGTTAAGGTCCCAGGCTGGGGATGGAGCTCTCCTGGGTGGTCTCAAATTTTTGGCTCCTCTGAGGAACTACTTGAGCAGTGGATGAGAGAAGAGGGGAGGTTCTGTGTTATAATGAGCGAAATGGCTGAGGCGTGGATTTTAATGGCGGAAAAAACAGGCCCCTGTGGAGCATCTCAGTTAAGTATTGTAAAATGTGAGGTAAATTGGGCGCCGCTGTGCTCATCCCTTGAGATTGGTTCCAGCCACAGAATCTTTTCCATTTTTCAGCATAATATTTTCTAGTACTAGGCCTCCTTGCCTCTAAAATGATATCCATCACAGGTTTGCTGAGGGATGGTAAAGGAGAGATTATGCAATTAGCCAGGCTGCAAGGTTCAGTGTTAGAAGCTGAGGGTGCAGAATCTGGTTGTCCTGCTGAGACAGCAGGGAAGGAGTCTGAGGCAGGTGCCATGGAGATAACCGTGACACACTGCACAGGAGGGGGTACCAGTGTTGGCGCGGCCAGTCTGGAGCCATCAAAAATCATCCTTGGTTTGTCCTGTTTGATTTTTAGTAGTATTTTGGAGAGCAGAGGTAGAGGGGGGAAAACATAGACTGACAGGTTTTTCCAGCTGAAGGATAGAGCATCCACGTTGCAGGCTTGTTTGAGGGGAGTCCTTGTGCAAAACTTGTCCAATTGGTAGTTCTGGGGAGAGGCAAACAGGTCTGTATCTGGGCTCCCCCATTTGCTTGTCAACATGTTGAAAATCCTCATGTGGGTTAATGAGATTTCTGCTTAGTCCATCTGCCAGTGTATTTAATTTTCCTGGTAGGAATTGAGCTTGTAGGCGCACTTGGTGGCTCAAGGCTGTGTTCCACAATGCCATGGCTAATCTGCAGAGGGGGTAAGAATGTGTACCCCCCTGTTTGTTTATGTACCACATAGTGTGGAAGAGAGGTGAAGAAGAGAGTACAGGCAGGATGGAGTGGGTGGAGAAGAGTGTCAGGAGTGATTTGTGACAGACGAGTACCAGTAAAAGTGAAAGGGAAGGTCTACAAGAGGGTAGTGAGACCAGCTATGTTATATGGGTTGGAGACAGTGGCACTGACAAAAAGGCAGGAGTCAGAGCTTGACGTGGCAGAGTTGAAGATGTTAAGATTTGCACTGGGTGTGATGAGGATGGACAGGATTAGGAATAAGTATATTAGAGGGTCAGCCCAGGTTGGAAGGTTTGGAGACAAAGCCAGAGAGGCAAGATTACGTTGGTTTGGACATGTGCTGAGGAGGGATGCAGAGTATATTGGGGAAAAAGATGCTAAGGATGAAGCTGCTAGGTAACAGGAAAAGAGGGAGGCTTAAGATAAGAATTATGGATGTGGTGAGAGAGGACATGCAGGTGGTTGGTGTTACAGAGCAAGATGCAGAGGACAGGAAGAAATGGAAACAGCTGATCTGCTGTGGCGACCCCTAACGGGAGCAGCCAAAAGAAGAAGAAGAAGGAGGCCATGAACCCAAAGGCTTGCAGTATTTGTCTTGCAGATAGCAGGGTTTTTGTGGCCACTTGTTTGAAGTAGGTTGTCAAATTAATTTGTTTCTCTGGTGTGAGGTAAGCCATCTGGGAAGTTGTATTCAAGCTTGCTCCCAAGAATATTATTTGTTGACAGGGTACCAAGTGTGATTTCTTTTCATTTATGGTGTACCTCAGACAAGTTAGAACCCTTTGTACAAAGGCCAGATGATTAAAAAGTATGTCCTGGCTTTCTACCTGAAATAGACAATTGTCCAGGTATGGGTATATTTGAATATTTCTTTGCCTGCAAAATGCAATAACTGGAGCTAGGCACTTTGTGAATACCCTGGGCACAGTAGATAAGCCAAAGGGCAGTGCAGAGAACTGATAGTGCGTGTAGCCTGCTTTGAAGTGCAGGTATCTTCTGCAAGATTCCCTGATTGGAA
Organism: Protopterus annectens; assembly: GCF_019279795.1. Lineage (NCBI taxonomy): Eukaryota > Metazoa > Chordata > Ceratodontiformes > Protopteridae > Protopterus > Protopterus annectens. The sequence goes on along the minus strand of NC_056735.1, from coordinate 75,108,366 downwards.
TGTGCAGGTATGCTTCTTTTAAATCTAGTGTTGCTAACCAGGCATCTTTGCCTAGTACAGGAAGTAATTGGTGAAGAGTCAGCATCTTAAATGTTGGAATCTCCAAAAAGGTGCTTAGCGTAGACAGGTCCAGGATAGCACACCATGAATGGTCTTTTCTGGGTATCAGGAGAAGTCTTGAGTAGAAACCTTGTCCCTTTTCCTCTTCTGGTACCAAATGAGTAGCCCCCATGCTTAAGAGAGAAAGTACTTGTTTTGGGGGTCTCTGCCCACTGATTTGGGGGTAGGTCTGGCCACCCGCTTGGTGTTGGCAACGTTTGGAAGTGAAATCTGTATCCCTGGGACACTATATATAAAACCCATTTGTCCTAGGTAATGAGTTCCCAGTTCTTTGCATGAAGAGCAATCTTTCCCCCCCAAAGGGTCAGTCAGTTGATAAGTGCTTGGAAATTTTAAAAGGAAGTCACTGAGACAGTTTACCATAGGGGGGGAGTCTTATTATTCCCAGATTTGAAAGTGGAGGGCCCCACTGCTTAGTTCTGTGTGTCCCCTGGGACTGAAACCTGGGTTTTTTGCTGTGTCTGGGTCTGGCTTGAGAAGACATGGAAGGGGCTGGAAAGGACCAATTCTTAGAGGGCCAGTGCCTACTAAATCTAGGAGACTGAACTTGTAAAAAATCTTTAACAGTTTGCATAGATTTAGCTTTATCTTCCATCTTTTTAAGAACTTTCTCAGCCTTGTTGCCAAACAGGTGGTCCTGATTTAAAGGAGCATCCAACAATTTAGCTTTAACATGATCAGGCAACGATTGCTCCTTAAGCCAAGCATGCCTTCTGAGCACAGACCCAGTAACAGCGGCCCTGCAAGAGGCCTCTAATGAATCAAAACCACATTGCAAAGTATGTTTTCCAACTTGTTCAGCAGAATGCATTAAATCCTGTAATTCTTTATTTTTCACACAGTCAGGAATCAACATCATTTTCTGTTTAAGCAGTTCAATAACATGTTGCTGATACTTTAACATATGAAACTGTCAGTTTAAAGCCCTAATGGCCAAGGTTGCAGAAGTGTAAATCTTCTTACCCCATCTATCCAGTGCCCTGGAGTCTCTATCAGAAGGGGTAGGATTTTTAACAGTAGAAGCCTTAATGCCCTTGGGCCCGTGTGAAATAGTCTCTGTATCTGCAACAGTATTTTTAAAAAGGAACTTGTGGGACTTAGGTACCCTGTAGTATCTGTCAGGTTTTCTGGGAGCAGGAGGCAGGGAATCAGGGGCCAAACTAGATTCCGACAAAGCATCACCAACAATATCTAGTACAGGAGGAATAGCTAAAGGCCTATGCTGAGGTAGGAGAAGGAAATCCCTAAGCCTCTTTTTTGAATCAGAAAAATCCTGGCTTTCCCAGGGGAAATGCTCCCTTACAGTATGTAAGGTTTCCCCAAAAGAAAAATCCTCAGAAGGGGAAGCAGAGGGAATGGAGTCCTCTGCATCAGAATCTTCATAAGTAGATAAGGGCAAATCCAGATCATCAGAAGAATCAGAAAAAAACAGAACCCTGATCAGAAGACTCATAATCAACTTCAGTCCTAGGCCTCTTAGAAGGGGTGGGGGGGTTGGCTACCACTGATTAGAGTTATTAGATCTTCAGTCATTCTTATAATTTGTTTTTTAGGCATAGAGGCCTGAGCATTTGGCCTGGACATTGTTTTTTTAGGCATGGATCGAGATTTAGGCCTAAATAAAGAAGGAGGCATTGGTTTAATATGCAAGTCTGTAGGCCTGAATACACCCTCAGAAGCTGGTACCTGCACACTGGCTTCGGACCCATCCAAGGTAGAGACATCCGCAGGTTCCATAGTTGAAGCATCTTGCGGCATACCAGACTCCGAATGGGTCTCAGTAGAGGCCTGCGAATCAGAAGTAGCAGGTATCAGGGGCTGCGAAAGCACCTCACCTGAGTACTGGCGAAATGGCGACTGGCTTAGGAGAAGCGTCGTTCGCAGGTTTGGACCTCGGCATCCTGTCTCTTTCTTTATCTTTGTGCTTTTTCAGAATTCCAGTAGTAGGATGACTAACCGATGACATTTCTGGATAATTAAACCGAGAACCAAAATATTTAGAGGTGAAAATATACTGACGATGGATAGTGCGCTTATTAAATAAAGCACAAAACTGACAGCAAGGTACGTCGTGGTCAGGGCCTAGGCAAGGAATACAGTACGAATGAAAATCTTTATGAGGTATTTGCTTTCCACAAGTAATGCAATTATTAACTTTTACTGACATTGGTAAGGAGCAAGAAAAAGTTTTCCTAACAGGGTACTTAGCTTTAGTTGAAGACTTTGGTTATGAATCTCAAAAACGAAAATTTCAGTAGTCGGCCAACTGGCACTTGTGAACTGCTTCTGCTTCGGGCACTGCTCAGTAAGAAAGACTGATGTAATGGTGTCGGCTGCATGTTTTATACCCCTGACGACCTGACGTTATGGAAGAAGGGACAGCAACCGACGCAGGACCCAAGACTTTGTTAATCAGGCCGACTGAGGGCTACCTGCAAGCAGATAACCCAAATGTAATGACTGCAATAGTGAAACATGAAGAACATCAGATTTGTCAACAGACATGGTGAGGGCAGCAGTGGGGAGCAGAAATGGACACTGTTTAAGATCATAATAGTTGGGATAGCATTACGAAGGAACTATGGCCAAAAGCTAACTGGTGTTTGCAGTGGTGATAATCCAAGAACCTGCACTGGGTGTTAACGGGGAGGGAAGCTGTCAAATTAAAGAAAGGGACAGTCATCAAAACAATGTTCTGGGCGTGACAGGGGTTTGAAGAAGCTATGGAAAACTACTTTTGGGCAGCCTCATAGAAGTTCTAGTAAACCTTCCAGCAATTTACGAGAGTGAGGTTGGATACTGCCCAGGATGACTTCACCATGAGTGGACAAATACAGCCTTCTATTGGCAGCATTCTTCAAATCCTGCATCTGATGGAAGTGCCCTCCTCCTGAGGAGGTACTTAGAAGCAAATTATGGAATTCAGTCCATCTTGATAGATGACATCACTAGGGAGATTAACTATTTCCACTGGAGAAAGGCTGCAGAAGTAGACAAGGCCTAGCTGGACATGCTGAATGTGCTGAACACTGTTAGGGCAGCATGGTTAACATGGCTTTTCAGTTTTACATAGAATGCTGGAGTAGTACCTCTGCATTCACAAATTGGGGTAGTGGTCCTTCTTTTCAAAAAGGGGACAAGGAAAGTGCATTCCATTTACAAAGCAGTATACCACCCAGCCTCCCTGGTATATGCAGGGTTGCCAGAAAGGAGACTTCATTCAATGGTCAAGTATCTGATTCAAGAGAGGTAATGCAGACTCCATCCTATCCTTGGAAAAATGCATCAGCTCTGTGACCTTGCAAAGATATTACCAAAATCACAGCATTTTGCCAGTCTGGTCTGTATGTGTTTTCTGGACTTGGAGAAGGCCCAGGACTATGTATCCTGGGTTGTCCAGTGAGAAGTCCCAGGACTACTGTTCTTGTCATTTGGTCACTCTATTTGAGAAGAAAGAGCTGCGCCCACATTCCTAGTATCAAGACAAATGCATTTAATGTTGCTGTAGGACTCCATCAAGTATATGCCTCGTCTGGTCTCTTGAGAAACAGCTTACTACACCCAATGATCATTACATCAAAAACCTTAAACGATGCCCCTATATCACTAAGAACTACAAATAAATTTAAGTTTTTACAAAATAATTAACTTAAGGTCAGCCAACATATAATAAAATATTTAGAAAAAAACATAATTGCAATAATGCTCCTAAAAAGATATACCTGATGAAATTCATAAAATGCAACTTCATCAGAAACCTTGAAGATAAACTCTCACTTAAAAAGGACAAATTTTACAGCATGAAACAATATATAATCTTATTACAATCACAAACTGCAACAGCCAAGACCTGTGAGGCTCAGAAAGCACAGGAGAAAGGAAAAATTTCACAGTATCCAAACACTAGGTGAACGGTAATGTATTATCCACCAACCTTTTGGTGATCTCCCTAAGGTATGCACACAGTGCAGCCATGAAACAATATCCCCAAATCTATGATATACATTCGGTTTGAATGCTTCATATGCAAAAAGCTGCCTTCCACTGCAAATACCTTCTCAACAACTTTGCAAGGGGTCCAGTAACTTCCACAATCTAACCGCAGTTGGTGGGTCAAAAGATGTGGAATACAAGTTAAAGCTGTAGGTACTAAAATGGAGATGCCTCCCCTTTGGAGGAGAAAAATCTCCTAATAAGAGATGCCAACTGATTATGCACCCAATCAATTTATTTCTTTGATAACAACAAATATACATGAGCAGTTTTCATTTCCCTCACAGGCATGTAGACCTTATACATATATTCCGTAGAACCTCTGATACCAGGTATTTTATTATTTTTTAAAATTTATTTAACTTTTAGTTATGTACTCACCATAACTTCAGATGTTTGGGATCCATCTCGCCTACATTCTGACTGATGGGTTCGGAGCCGATCCCTCGGCTCCGACTCGGCACGCTTATGCCAAAGAGCGAAGTCTCTTATTGGCTGAGCTTACTATATCCCAGGATGCACCACTACCAGTCCCCCAGATCTAGTTTGTCCGCATACATGCACACACGCACGCACTGCTTATATAACATCGCCAGATGAAACAAGATAAAAACAGTAGAACTCAAACCGCTCAATCTCTTCTGATCTCCAAGGCAGGGGAAGGAGGGTGGGTATTAGGAATGTAGGCGAGATGGATCCCAAACATCTGAAGTTATGGTGAGTACATAACTAAAAGATGTTATGTGATCCTATCTCGCCTACATTCTGACTGATTGGACAGCCCCTAGCACCTGAATCCTGGGTGGCTCACTGGAAAACACTCCTGAGTACCGTGGAACCAAATGATGCTCGCCTTTAGATGCCACATCCAATTTATAGTGGGAAATGAAAGTGTGCGGTTGGACCAAGTAGCCGCAGCACAAATCTCAGAAATAGCGAGCTTGGAATGAAATGCAATAGAGGTAGCCATAGCTCTAGTAGAGTGAGCTTTGACAGATGTTGTAAGTTGCTTATTTGAAGAGGAATAAGCCTGAGTTATGCAATCTCTAATCCATTTGGCAATAGTAGCTTTAGTGATGGTTTTACCCAGTTTATTATCTGAAAAGGACACAAACAATTGGTCTGTTTTTCAAATTTGTTGAGTCCTGTCTAGATAGAAGCGCAATTGCCTGTGAACATCCAACTTATGCAAGGTGTATTCCGCTTTGTTTGAAAATTTTGGAAAGAAAACTGGTAGCTCTAGAGATTGTTGGAGACAGAGATTAGAACAAACTTTTGGAACAAAAGATGGATTAGGCCTAAGTGATACTCTATCCTTGTGAAAATCAAGTACGGTGGTTTGATAGATAGGGCTTGAAGTTCTGAAACTCTTCTTGCAGAGGTAATTGCAATTAAGAAGGCAGTTTTCCAAGACAGATATTTCAACTCACATGTAGCAGCCGGTTCAAAGGGGGAAGATGTTAAGGCACGAAGTACCAAATCAAGATCCCACGGAGGCGCAGGATGAAAAACTGGGGGTCTTAAAGCACAGCACCTTTCATGAAAGTTTTACATAATCTGCTACTCATCAACAGTGGGTCTATGGATTCGTGAAATTTGGAGATAGCTGCTAGTTGGACTTTAATAGTAGAGACTGAAGATCCTTGATTAAACAAGGATGTTAAAAATTTCAAGACCTCTGGTATCGGGGCGTAATAGGGTCTAAGCCTCTGAGTTGAGCCCAGATAGCAAACCTCTTCCACTTACTGTGATACAATTTCTTAGTGGTGGGTTTGTGGGCTGAAGATAAAATGTGAATAACTTCCGGGTCCAAGGTGTGATTTCTGACTAAAGTCGGAAGTGGAGGAGCCAAGCTGTTAATTTCAAAGTATGAAGGGACTGGTGCTGTTGTCCCGACTGATGAACCAGAAGGTCCGGAGTTAGATCCAAAAACCAAGGACCGTCCAGAGTATATTTCTGTAGGTAGGGGAACCATACCTGATGAGGCCAGTACGGAGCAATTAGAATCATTGTGGACCCCAATTGGGAAGCTTTCTGGATGACTTTGGGGAGGAGTGGAACCGGAGGAAAGCATAAAGCAGTCCTGTTGGCCAAGGTTGGACTAGAGCATCCAGCTGCCTCCCTGACACGGGGTCAAGGAAAAGAACCTTTGCACTTCGTGTTTTGTGGTGTTGCAAACAGGTCGCAGCACGGAATCCCCCATCTTTTGAAAATCTGAGCTGCTACTGTTTCGTTCAGGGACCACTCATGAGGAGAGAGAATAGTCCTGCTCAGTCTGTCTGCCAATACATTGGATTTTCCTGGAATGTGGGTCGCTACCAGGAAGCGGTTGGTAGCTACTGCCCATTCCCACACCCTCATGGCCTCTCTGCAAAGGGGGTAAGATCTGGTCCCTCCTTGTTTGTTTAGATACCAGACCACCGACATGTTGTCTGTGTGGATAGCGATAATGCCTTGAGGGAGAAACTTGTGGAGGGCTTGTAGGGACAGAAGTACAGCCCTCATTTCCAACACATTGATATGGAGAAATGTTTGCTTGGAAGCCAAGAACCCTGAACTGACCTGCCCAGACAATGCCCCCCACCCGTCTGGGAGGCATCCGTGTCAAGGTGGCCACGGAGGGGTATAACAAAAGGTCTTCCCTGATTCAGATTGGATGACAGAAGCCACCAGCGGAGGTCCCGCTTTGCACGCTTTCTGTAATCAGTATGTGATGATTGAGGGGGAGATCCTGAAAAGAACATTGTGTCGATAACAGCCACTGAAGAATCCTCATGTGCAATCTTGCCAGAGGAACTAGGAGAACCGTGGCAGACATTGAACCTAAAAGTTGCAGGACCATCCTGGCTGGGGCTTTGGATCTTAGAAGCAGGGCTCGGGCTTGACCTTGTAATGTTTGTATCCTTTCGGTAGGAAGGAAGATTCGCATTAATTTTGAGTCTATCTCTGCTCCTATGAATCTTATGCGCTGAGAAGGCAGCAAGACAGACTTTGACCAGTTGAATGTAATTCCCAGGGAAGCACCCAGGGAGATGGTGGCTTGTAGGTTTTCTAGTAGTAGATGCCTGGTGGTGGCAGTCAGGAGCCAGTCGTCCAGATAGGGAAACACTTGGAATCTGAGACTCCTCAGGTGAGCAGTCACTACTGCCAAACACTTGGTGAACACCCTGGGGGCTGTGGTGAGACCAAAGGGCAGTGCACAAAATTGGAAATGACTGTCTCCCAGGCTGAAGCGCAGATACCTCCTGGACGCCTGATGTATCGGTATGTGATAATAGGCATCCTTGAGATCTATGGAGCACATCCAAACATCTTTCTCCAATAATGGGAGAATGGATTGTAAAGTGACCATTCGGAATTTGGACTTCATGACGGACTGGTTTAGTTTGCTGAGATCCAAAATGGGTCTCAGGTCCCCTGTCTTTTTTGGCACTAAAAAGAACCTTGAGTAATTTCTGGATCCGATCTGGTCTGTGGGGACCGGTTGGATGACTCCTTTTTCTAGCAGCTTTGAAGCTTCTACGGCTGCAATTTCCCTTTGACTGGGTGGTGGGTCCGGGATTTTTTTGGACGGTGGGGGTGAGTGTGTGAAGGGAATGGTGTAACCTCCGGCAATAATCCGAAGCACCCATCTGTCCTGAGTAATAGACTCCCAGGCTTTTAGGTGCTTGGCAAACGGCACCCGACTGGCTCCGGAGCAGCACAGCCGGGCAATCCCTCATGAAGTGTGGGAGGCTGAAGAGCCACGAAAGGACTCGTGGTCTCCAGTGTTGCGGGGGCCTCTGCCGCCTCTGGGACGGCGTCTCCCAGAAAAATTTCCCCGTCCTCTGCCTCTGGAAGGGGAATCTTCCTGCTGTTGGGGAAAGAATTTCTGTGATTTGCGGAACCACATTTTCCCTCCTCTTTTAGCCTTGGGATAAGGCCGAAAGGGAGTGGAATAACGTGCTCCTACGGCAGATAAAGTCTTTCCCTCCTGCTCACAGCGGGTAAGAGTGTCTTTTACCTTGGGTCCAAACAAAGAGGACCCATCAAAGAGAGCGTTGGCAAAGGAAGACTTGAAGGCCTCCGCGAAATGACACAAACGGAGCCAGGCTTGTCTCCGTAGAGCCACGCCTGTGCCTGCCACTCTGCCTGCCCCTTCGGCCGCATATGAAATGAGCCTCATGGACGAGTTAGAAATCGAGTTAAGGATAGCCAACTGAGAGCTAACCGACTGGGCTAGCTGCTCAGGTTGGTTACCTGAGAGGGAGTCTGAGAGCTCCTTGACCAGATCCCTCTGTAGTCTGGTGAAATGTGCCAAATAATTCAGGGACCTCAGAGTAAAGGCCGCTGAAGTCAGGGTGCGCTTCCTGCATCGTCCATGCTCCTAGACTCCTTATTAGGAGGATGGACGGACGTTGAAGCCTCTGCCACGCCCTGCTGGGTAGCAGATGCCACCACCATGGCATCTACAGCCACGCCTTTAGTTAAGAACTCCTTCTCGGGTGGGGCAGACAAAAATTTGTTAGGGCGAGAAGGCACTAGTTCCACAGTATCTGGATGTTCCCACGCCTCCAACAAACCAAATCCAGGAGCTCGTCAAGGGCGGAGACACCCAGGAGGCGGAGGGCTGAGCCCCAAGGCCTTGAGAAACACCGACTCAGCAGCGGAGGGGGGTTTGGAATTCCAGTCTCCTCGTTGCTTAAGGATCTCTAGAATGTCTGCAAATGAGACATCATCCGAGGACGACTTTGGGGACCCCTCCGCATCATCAAGATCAGTGTCCGATGTAAGAGACTCGTCGGGGAGTCCACGTGCTTCCTCTTGCACGATCTCTTCCTTGGGGCTCCTCCAAGACAACTCCAAGAACCCTCAGGAGGAGGGGAACCCCGTGTGGGTAACCTCAGGCCCCGGGGCTCTGCTGCCTAGAGACAGGGAACTGCCAAAGACCCAGTCTCCATGCCCAGGGAAGGTGCCGGTAAAGCCGTAGAGATGGCCGAAGAAGACTTGGCCAAGGCACTCCTCATAGCTCTGAAAGCCGGACCCCAGAATCCTGGGAGGGTCCGGTCCCCGAGCCATGATAGCAGACGGAAGTCCCGCAGCCAAGCACTGAGAGGGAGGCTCGGAACCGACAGCATTGGTCCCGAAACGTCACCCCCGGGTCCAGCCGAAGAAGTCCGTGTGCTAAACTCGGACTCGAAGGCTGTTGGAGTAAGGGTCGGAGCCGACCCCAGGATCTCTACTGGCTCCATCAGCACCTGCTCACGGAGCCAAGCGGTCAGAGGAGGAATGGCAATGGAGTGGGCTATCGGCTCCGAAGCCAATTGGGTCGGAGCCGAAACAAATTTTTGAAAGACTGGGGACTGGAACAGTCTTTGGAGCACCCTGTCTATGTCCGAATCTGACATCCTCGATGACCTGGAAGAGACCGAACGGGTCCGAGTAGGTCTCTCCAACGGCACCAAGGGACTAGTGGACCGGCTCCGAGGCGACTCGATAACTATCGGCGCCGAAGGAGTGTCCAAACCAATTTCCATCGGTGCCGAAGAGGACTTCGACGCCGAGGAGGAAGTGTCTGAGCGGACAACCTTCATCGGCTCCGAGATCAGTGGAGCCAATGAAGGTGACCTGCCTCTCGATGCCCCAGCCGTCGGCTCCGAACCCAGAGGAGTCGAGACTGGAGGCATCGAGGCAGACCGTTCCACCCTCGGCTCAAGTCCGTGGAGCCGAAGGAGAAGCCTGCCTATGTCTTTTGGCGGCCGGGTCCGACGGACTGGTCGGAGCCGACGCCCTTTTCTTTTTAGCAGGAGAAGGAGAGGACGCTAATGCTTCTTCAAAAGAGGGTTTTATAAGGCCTTTCAAAATAAGTTTATTTTTCCTCTCTTGGAGGACCCTCGAGGAAAACGTGACACACGCTGCAGGACTCCTGCAAATGTTTGCCCAAACAATATACACAGAGAGAGTGGTCATCTGTGATTGACATTTTAAAACTGCACTTAGTGCACTTTTAAAGCCCAAGGCCTAGGAGCCTGAGACATTATAGCAACAAATTTAGTAACTCTATCACAGAAAACACACTTTTTTTTTTTTTTTTTAAATGACTGTCACTACAATGATTAGCTTACGGTTGCCGATTAAGACTGACAGTCCGACAACTACAGAAAATAACTAAAGGGGATCCTAGAACCCTAAGGATTTGAAAATAATTGACTGACAGGGAAAGGCCCTTCAATTCAAAGGGGCCTCTAGTCAGAACAAACACACAATCACACACAAAATTTTCCACAAAAATACCAGTCACACACAAAAAGTACGGTATAGCTGTTAAAACAGCTTTTTGTTATAGAATTAGAAAATTCCTGACAGAAAAGTTAGTGAAAAACACTACTTAGCTCAGCCAGCTCGAGACCACGTCTTTGCTAGTTAGCGGCAAACGAGATCTGGGGGACTGGTAGTGGTGCATCCTGGGATATAGTAAGCTCAGCCAATAAGAGACTTCGCTCTTTGGCATAAGCGTGCCGAGTCGGAGCCGAGGGATCGGCTCCGAACCCATCAGTCAGAATGTAGACGAGATAGGATCACATAACATCATTTGTTAACCAGGAAAGTCCGACTTGGAACAAAGCCAATTTTCAGCGGAGGCCCGGGGAGAAAGGCTCCAGATGCATGTCTTTGTAATGTGGGAGGAAACCGGAGCACCCGGAGGAAACCCACACGAACGCAGGGAGGACATGCAGACTCCACACAGAAGACACCCCAGCCGAGAATCGAACCGGAGAACCTCTTGCTGTGAGGCGACAACGCTACCGCTGCACCACTGCACCACTGCGCCATCCAGGTTAAGAACTGCTTTGTCTGAATGATACCAAAGAAGACTGCAGAAATGCACCTCTTAGTCGGAAGTATCTCCATCTGTCTTTATAGGAATCTCATAATGTACATGCAGATGCTGAAAACTTACAAAGTCTAACTTACCATCACTTCTACTGAGGAGAAACTCTACCCATAAAATACCCTTCTCTGGCTAGTCCTTCCAGCATGATGCGACATCCCCAATTAGTAACTCAGTTTTCCCAGAATTCAAACTTGTTCCCAAGCATATTCAAAGATGAGTGAGCCAGAAGTACCATCTTACGGGCCTTATAACATGCAGCAATAGGTACCTATACCTGTAAACACAGAGGTAAGTATTTCTGATACCATGTGAAGGTGAGTGAATTATCACTTCTGAGAGTGTCCACAATGGTGAAGAACTAGCAGCAGCAGACAGGTAATGTTGCAAGATAACAGCTTCTGCCATGCTTCTTAAGTCAATGTACCTCCTCTTTTCCATTTACGTGGTAGAAACAACATGATGCAATACATAATAAACCTTGGAACAAAACACCAATTTTAACACTGAAACTCATCCCCACTAAGGAATATAAAATTGTTTCCACAGATGAACCTGCACATGAAGCCAATCCAACAAAGGATACAAATGAACAGATAATTTCAAGGAAGGACTCCAGCAAAATGTCTAAGCAGTTAGGGTCTCTTGAAGCCCACTTAAATGGGATCTCCAATCTGGAGTCTTTCAGTGCTAATGCTGCACTATTAGCTGGAAAAACACCTCCTCTTTACTGCAATTTACCTTCAGGCCAGATACCAAATAAAAGGTTCAGAAAATATCTCAACAATGAAATATCAGTAGTTAGATCCCCAGTAACAACCATGAAGTCCTCTAAGAATAAGAAAATCGTAGTTTCCATTCCCATTAGGTTCGAGCCTGGGAGCTCATTTTAGTCCCGATATTATCTATAAGAAGCTCTATAGCTAACAGAAGTAAAGCTGGAAAAAGAGGGAACACCTAATTAAAGTCCCTGCTTAAAAAGAAGGGCTTGGACAAAACAAAATGTGTGATAACTCTAGCAAATGGCATATAATATAATGCACCACATTAATATAGTTTTGTTATATGCCAAAGGCCCTCATGACAGACCATAAGTACCCCCAGTTCACAAAGTTAAAAGCCTTTTCAAACTCTGCGGAGACTGCCATGGCCAGTTGGGGAATCTTCTTCGAGGTCTACAAATACAATACAATACAGCCAAATGTAAATGCTCAGCATTTACCCTGCCTGGGAGGGATGAATTATAGATAGCATCTCATACAATCTGTTAATATATTGGATATAACCTTGCCTCAGTAGTGAACAAACTGACAGGCCAATAATTATCCACTACTTTAGGATCCTTACCATGCTTTGGCAGAACTACTATTCTCAATTCCCAACCCAAGATCGGTAAGGAGACTGTTACCATTGCCTAGTCAAACAACAATTGTAATATTAGCAATACCAGCCCAACTAGAAGCCTTTTTGTAGCTTTATGCACCTCTTCTGTAGAGAACGGGGAACAGAGAGATCAAATGACATATGGATCCAAAGACGGCAGGGTAATTAATCCCAAAAATCGCACAAAATGAATCTGAATGACCTAGGAAGGGTTTACTTAAACACAACACAGGAAAAATCTGCACACTCCCTAAAGTAAGGCAACATACTCCTTGAACTCCCAAGTGCCATTCCATATGTGAAATCTGGATTTCCAGGATAGTACTGCCTCCAAGCATAAATCAGATTTTGACTTTCCAGTTTGCTAGACAAAACTCCTTGCACTCGCACATTCCATTCTGCTCCAGGATTGGTTGTGTTCAACACTGAATCAAGCCCTATATTAAAGATCACTCCCAGAACATCTGGACAAGTAATCCCACATATCTGATCAATCACATTGAAATTTTTTCCACTAAACTGGAGAATTCACATTTGGGCCAAAAGAAACATATCCATAATCATTGGACCATTTCCAGCTCTTTTGAAGTTCCCTGTTTAAAATCCACGTTTGCGCGGCTTTGCTCGCTTGTGCACATAGCGCAGCGCCGGTTAAACAGGCTTAAACTATTCCTGGCTCCGCCAAGTCTGCACTTCAATTTTTCCCTTAAGAAAGCTCTACTTTCAACAAAATCAGTCTATTCGCTTTATCATAAGCCTAGCACTTGCACCTAAAACCTTTCTTTTAAGTGAAACACCCTTAAACTAACGTAAGCACTACATCCACCTACAACCCATGCTAATACCCACTTCCCTTCAAAGTCCTCTCTCCGACCCAGTTACACATCACCCCCTTATACTATTCTGGCATGTCGAGTGGTATATTACTGATGTCCTCTCCAGTTCAGCTGGTTAATCTGGGAATCCTGAGACAATGTTACAATTGTCTCATGTACACAGACAACCCTCTCCTCCTCCCAACAAACACAAACACATGTGAGAGATGCAATTATATAGCCAAACTGGAGGCTGAACTCTCTCAACACAGGACTAGCAAGACCAGACAGGAGGAGAGGTAACCACACACACAACAAACCAAGTCTCACATAAACCAACCACAACTGCAAACCAAACACATAATAACACAAAGACATACTTGGAGGCTCTAATAAAAAACTTACCGAAACAACAGAGGCTCCCAAAGCAGACATCCAAGAAAACACCACCTCAAAACTCTGCACATGCAACACATAGTACACAAAGTCAGTGTGCCAAACAATCACAGCCCTTAAGGTGAAACACCATGCCTGATACACTAGTAATAGGTGACTCTATAGTCAGACACACTGACATCCCGCTTACCAGGCTGAACAAAGAGAGGGTAATGGTGAGCTGCCTGTCAGGAGCTAGGATCCGCCACATAACACAAGCACTCAGGTCACTCCAAAGCAAGTACAAATATGACTCTGTCATTGTCCATGCCGGCGTGAATGACCTGAGACGTACCTCCTTGGACTACATGAAAAGAGACATAGAGGAGCTCTCTGATTATGTAGCCCAGGCCGGTATGACCCTGACCCTGAGCAGCATCTTGCCCTCACCAAGAATGATGCCACAATACAAAGACAAGATGATCAGCTTTAATAATTGGCTCAATTACTGGTGTCATTCTAGGGGGATCCAATGTCTGCCTGCTTGGGATGACATGCTGGACAAGCCACGCTGCTTTGCAAGGGATGGCTTGCACATGTCACCACTAGGCTTCCGGATATTGGCTAAGGCTCTTGCCACCCCCATAGTGCCTTTTTTAGGCAAGGCTCAAAAGACAAACCCACCTCCTTAGAAAACAATAAAGGAAAAAAAAACTAAGGGTAATGCTGCTCAACGCCAGAAGTCTAAATCTCAAGATGCAGGCTCTCGAAGCACTCCTCAGTATGGAGAGCATCGATGTCTGTGCAGTAACTGAAACCTGGTTGAAGGCTCCTGAGAGCACCCCAGCCCTACCAGGTTATACCTCGTATCATGCATTTTGGCCCCAAAACCTGGGCCGAACCACAAAAGGAGGGGGAGTGTCCATATTCATTAAAGACACCCACACCTCCAGGTTAGTGGCAACGCACGAAGCATCGGAGACCATCCATGTGCAACTAACCATAGGCAAAACTGCTATACAATTTGTAGCATGCTACAGACCACCCTCGCAATCTCAGGAACTCCATTCAGCCTTCCTGAAGACACTGGAGGATATGACTGTCTCACCAAATACCATCATATTCGGAGACTTCAACTACCCAAACATAGACTGGGTGCATTACTCAAGCCCCAACACCCTAGCCCAAAGGTTCCTGGAATTCATCAACTCAAATGCGATGGAACAACTAGTCACCTCCCCCACAAGGGGAAATAATATACTTGACCTGATCATCACAAACATGGGGAAAAAATGCTCAACACCGGAAGTATACCCCTCACTAGTGAGATCAGACCATATTCATGTCCCACCTCCACCCCCAGCACAAAAGACCACAGTGAGTAACTTCTCAAAAGCTGACTTTACACTCCTTAGGACTGAAATGGTATCCTTCAAGCCCCCTGGGCCAGTGGAAACCACATCCCACACTGCTGAATCCTTCACAAATGCTTTCTACGGGCATCTCCAAGAATGCATGGATCATGCAATCCCAAATAAAACCAAGACCCTTTCCACCAAAGGCAGGCATCCTATCTGGTGGACCTCAGCCATAAACAAACTTTATAACAAGAGAAGGAAGCTACTGCAAGACAGAGCAAAATCCCATAAAGGGAAGGCATCCCTGATCAGCACTAGCAAAAAACTACGTTTGCTAATAAAATCATCAAAGGCCAACTTTGAGAGAAAAATCGCTAAGGACACTAAAGATAATCACAAGGCCTTCTTCAGTTATGTTAGAAACCTGGGTGGAAACCCTCAGATATGTGCAGAGTTAGTTCATAATGGCAAAAATTACACTGAACCCACAGATATTGCCAACATACTGGCAGACAGGTTCAGTGCAAATTTCTCCCCTCCCTCTCCCCCAAAAGATGAAATAAATATCTCAGCTGAATGCAACCTCCCTGTAATCTCAGATGTCCAGGTGAGAGCTGCCCTCAGCAAAGCTAAAAATACAGCATCCATGGGACCTGATGGTGTCCCGGGTTGCGTGCTACGTGAACTCCTAGAGGAGCTACACCCGCACATAAGAACGCTGTTTAATCTTAGCCTTGCTACAGGATACATCCCTGAACACTGACGTACAGCTACAGTGGTCCCACTCCACAAAGGTGGCACCTCTACAGACCCTGGAAACTACCGCCCCATAAGCTTGACCAGCCTGGTCTGCAAAGCTATGGAAAGGATCATTATGGAACTCATAAACAAAGACATCGGGGACCTGCAGACAATTGACCCTACCCAGTTTGGCTTTGTAAAAGGCAGATCCTGTCTTTTAAACCTGGTGGTCTTTTTTGAAACAGTCACTAGAGCCATCGATGAAGGCAAAGCAGTTCATACAGCCTACCTGGATCTGGCAAAAGTCTTCGACACAATACCCCACTCAGGCATCATAGACAAGCTCAACAGCTTAAATGTAAACCCATTTGTCACAAGATGGGTTGCAAACTGGCTAAAGGACAGAACTCACAAAGTCAGAATAGCTGGAGTTATGTCAGACTCTAAGCCAGTCACAAGTGGAGTCCCACAGGGCTCTGTCTTGGGACCCCTCTTGTTCGGCATTTATTTCTCAGATGTGCAGGCAAACATAGGGAGGTTGTGGCTGACAAAATTCGCAGATGACTGCAAACTAGGCGCCATAGTCGACACACCAGCTGACACATGCATCCTCCAGAAGGGCCTCACAGAAACAGACAACTGGTGCCAGAGTCATGGCCTTAAACTAAATGCCAAAAAATGTATATTCATCCCCTTTGGAAAAAACAAAGTACCCACAAATTACCACATAGGTGGTAATCCATTAAGTACGGAAAAAGTAATCAGAGACCTGGGGACCCAAGTTGAAAGTGACCTCTCATTTGACACCCACGTCGCCAAAGTGGTTAGAAAGACCTTCTACCTTGCCCACCTTATCATGAAGGGACTCACATCCAGATCAAAGGATGTCATTGTACCCTTATATTCCTCCCTTATCAGGCCTATGATTGAGTACAATGTCCCATTTGGTATGTACCTCACCCGGCACCTGCAGCAGCTGGAGAGACCCCAAAATTACCTTACCAAGAGGATCAAGGGTCTCCAGCATATGTCATATGCTGCCAGACTGAAAAAGCTCCAGCTCTATTCAGTAGCATACTGCCTGCTCAGAGGTGATCTGTGCCTTACGTACAAGGCCATGTCCAATTCAGAATTAACGGACATGCTCCACCTCAAAAAATCCAAATCCATCAGAGCCACGAGAGCTAAAGATCTAAACCTCAGCACAAATATGAATAGGACATGCTGGAGGGACAGATTCATAACCCAGAGGCTTCCTGCACTCTGGAACAGGATACCTGTCCATGTTAGGCAGAGCCCCTCACTGACTCTATTCAAGAGAAATCTGGACGAATGGATGGGTGATCGTGGGTTACCCCGGGGGTCATCTCTGTGTCATTGCTAGATAGAGGCACAGTAAACTAAATTTAATTTAAATTGTACACTTTTGTATCATTACATGGGGTGGCGAAAGCCACATACACTTTGGCTAGGCTTATAAATGCCCTAGGGCAGATATCCTAGTACTATACTATACTATGAAACTATACTATGAAACTATGCTTGATTTCACGAAAGTCCAACACCTTTGCCCATCTTTATAAGATTTGTCCACTGTCCACTGCAGATTGCTATTTCCACTGCAAATTGCTTTTGGCATATACAGTTACTCCAGTTTTTGAAATTGAAGCTACACTACATGATAATGGGCAACCCATGTACCTTTAGAAACAGCTCCCTCCCTACCGGGCCTCTAAACTACATGATAATGGGCAACCCATGTACCTTTAGAAACAGCTCCTTCCACACCCTGACTTCTGGTACTAATATTACATTTGGTTTAACATGTTTCCAACCATCTGGAGACAAAGCCAAGGTTCAATACCTATCCATCAAAGAAAAATCCAACCTCACCACTTATCAGCAACTAAGAAACCAGACTAAGAAAAAAATTAATAGTGATAAAAAGTACTACTTCCATACCTCTCAACAAAAGTTCCTTCACAACCCTCAAAAATTCTGACAAACAGTCAACTTCCTCCACAACCCTGGTAAATCCACCACCCCCACTCCTACCTCAAACAATACCACCACACCCTTAACCTCACAGTTTAACTCACATTTCATTAACTCTATCTCCTTCCTCCTTGCTAACCCCGAACTACTACCCCTCACATCCCCCTCACTAGGCACTAGTTCCACTAACTCCCTATCCTTTCAACCAGTTCAAACATCCTTCATTAAAAAGGTCCTACGCAAACTAAAACCTTGCTGCCTGGCTGCAAACTTCCAAATGAATTCCTAAACATTGCTGCCCCATCTGTTGCCTATCCTATCTCTATATTAATCAATTGGTCTATCTCTGAACAATATGTGCCCCTCCTCTGGAAAGTTGCACATAACCCCCTCCACAAGGGTGGCCCCTCCATAGAAATTTTTAACTACTGCCCCTTAGCTATCCTCCCACCCTTAACCAAAATCCTAGAAAAAAATGTATTCATCTACAACTCCTAAACCACCTTACCACTAACAACCTTCTTTCAGATTCCCATCGTGGCTTTAGACCACTGCATAGTACAAACACAGCCTCATTATCCTTTACCAATGCCATTCATCACCTAATGAACAAGGGACAACTAGTTTCTGCAATTTTCCTGGGCATGTCAAAAGCCTTTGACACCATTTCCCCCCAACTACTACTAAACAAACTTGCTATATACAATCTCAGTCCAGCATCCCTGTCTTGGCTTCTCAGTTATTTGTCAAACCGTCAACAGGCTACTAAATGGGAAAACAAACTCTCCCCACTACTTCCAGTTGCCACTGGTGTACCAAAAGGGTCAATACTTGGCCCCCTTCTCTTTATCACGTTTACTAATAACCTTAACACAGCAACCCAACTTGCTTCTACCACACAATACACGATACTTCTCTATCTGTTCTGCCCCTTCCCCTCAAGTACTAAAAGATAAAATGCAAAAACATTTTCAAGAAGTTGAATTATTTTATCAAACCAACTCATCCTTAACCATAAAACGCCAAAATTAATAATCTTCTCAAACAAAACTACCAAGTCTAACCACCTACCCCTCTCTATTCACTCCACAAATGGTATCATAATTGAGCCAACAAACCAGGCCAAACCCCTAGGTATTACAATAGATGAGCATCTCAAATTTGATATCCACATTTCACAAACTATAAAAAAAGTCAACTCCAAGCTCGCTGCTCTCTATAGGGCCAAGCCATATCTAACACCCAAAGCCAAACTAGCCACTGTTAGATCTCAACTACTCTTTACACTTCTCTACCGGTTTCATATGTTTACCAACTTATGTAAAGCTGACCTGCACAATCTGGAATCCTGCTATAACAAAATTGCAAAGTTTGTCACAAACCACCCCCATAAAACCCATCACTGCAACTTAACTGGCTACAACTTCCAAACCTGTCAACCTTAAACCAACTTACCCTAGCCCACAAAAATCATACACATCCCTAATAGCTGCCCTGCTATCTCGACCTTACTCCAATTACAGTTAAACAGCAAGTCTCTTAGATCTTCCAACAGGCTATTGCTCAAAATAACACAGTTACATAACTATCATGGTGACTCCCTCTACTCAAACAAAGTAGCTAAGTCCTGGAATGCTCTTTCCATAAGCTTACAATGCACCCCTTGTTCCTCTACATTTAAAACAAAAATAAAAGAACATCTTAAAAGCAAATGGCTTTGCCAGTGTTCTCCACCAGGATAACTCCTCTCTCCTATGCTCATTTCTTCTCTCACATACTCCTTTCCAGTATTACAGCTCAAACAGCTAGTATTTCCTTTGCGCAGCCTTTGGTCTGTACTTATTTTGTACAGTCTAAAAGAGAAATGTTCACTTTCTGTAACATTGCTGCATGTCTCATCACTGTAGGTCTGTTCAGTGCCTGTTATCAGTTTTTACTTCCTTACCCAGACTCTGTGATATTTACATTTATAATTGTTTTAACTATATGAAGAATATTATTCTAATCCTTGGTAATTGTGGTAATTAGTTTTTTCTTATTTTTTTCTTAGTAATGTATTAATGTATATCTTTATTTGTACTGTATTTTTTCTGGAGCTTTTCTCCCTGGGTCTCCACTGAAAACGGGCCACCAGTCCAGTTGGACACTAACCGGTGAACATATGTAAAATAAAATAAAAAGCAATATCCATTACATTTAATTTAAGAGCTGAGACCTCTAATGTATAAAGTGAAAAACTTTATCATAAAGACACTTAATAAGTAATCACACACACATACACACATGCACATAAACACGGGTTTATATTAGAAACTCAAAGTTACTGAACTTCGAATACCATATGGTCAACACCATATGATTGAAGTTCAATAACTTCGAATACGTAATACCAAAAAATAAAAGAAAGAAGTAAGTGCTGTAAGCAGGGGTGCAAGCCCCCGTGAACCCCCACATAGGTGTTTCATTACTCGCTACTTAAATATACCAACTCCGAGATCGCACTTCAGTGCACTATAGTGCAGAAACGGAAAATTTCTGTTTCCTACACTGTAGCGCAATCCCGGAGTTGGTATATTTAAGTAGTGTGGGGTGTGGGGGTGCAGGGGTGCTTGCCCCCTGCTTACAGCAATTAGTTTTCATTTCTTTCATTTATTTTTTTTATTACTTATTCAATGTTACTGAACTTCGATGATATGGTGTCGACCATATCGTATTCGAAGTTCAGTAACTTTGAGTTTCTAATATAGACCCCATAAACACACATGCACGCACTAGCACAACTCCTTTGCACTCCCAAACTTTAAATGTGATTACTCTAAAACACACTCCCAGTGCCACTAACAATATTGTACTTTAAAGCTCTTTCACCTAAAATAATGATGCTGCACATTGTCCAAAAAGGTGCTACAAATACAAGTACTTTATACTCTGGGGAATCCACCACCAGCCCAACAATCCCCCACCCCTGACCACCCACCTCCAGGAATAAAATGAACCAAAAGACAGGCACAGTAAGAAACCAAACATTTTGTTCTTGCCCCCTGCTTCACTTTAGTAATATGTGCTAACCCTAACCTTTCACTGCCCCAACACCTAACATGCCTCAACTTTAAAAAAGCTCTTCCCATTGTGCCGGCCTCCCTTTACCCCATGCCAGTAAGGAGCCTCAATCCTCACCACTGACACTGATTGCAGACAGTCACTAAGAACAGGAATGGATTTACACAGTACTTTAAATGCAGCTCTCTGCATCAAGCACAATTTCCCCAAAGAGCTCACAGGTAACCCACTCCATACCTTGGAGTGGTCTCTCTCTTTTTCGCCAGATCCCAAACAAGACACAATGGAGTGCTGTATCTCAGTTGCAAGTAGCTGACACCCACACACACACACACCCACACACACACACACACACACACACACACACACACACACACACACACACACACACACACACACTCCTGGGAAAGGCTGGCACAGATTTACTAGCTGTGCCGCCTTCTACCCAGACTATAAGGTAATCATGCTACCACCAGTCAACTGCTATAAGGCTCTTACAATGTTATCTAATTATACTGAGTAAAATCCATACTAATATAAATAAATTGTAGAGTTTAACCAAAGCAGCAAAGCTTTTCGGAGTGGCCACAGTGTCACTAAAATAAGCACAAGTACTCCCAAGATGTTAAAACTATTCTCTAAAAGACCAGCCACAATAAAAGGTATAAAAGTATTTAATAAATAATAAATGCCTAATATTTAAGTACAATACACACCAGAGTTTCAATCACAGTAGAAATAAAATAACAGAGTTTGACGGATTCAAACAGTTGCAGATAAACACTACTTAATTATCTCACTGTATACTGTATTTCCTGACTGTCTAAAGAATAACTTTTCCCTAGCTAACTTAATTAATACAGTAAAGCAAGATTATATGCTGAGATGCTTACTCCCACAAGGCAAGGTGATGAGCTTCCAACTAACTGAACTGACCTCAACTGAACTGTGACAGATTTTTAGATCAGGTTCCAAAGAAACCAAAACAAAAGTTGATGTGAGTTCCATCCTATCAGTGCTGGCTAAAGAATGTCATCAGATTTGATCACCTGACTCTGGTACAATACACACTCAGAGCTTTGCTAAGAAATGTTGCAGTATCTGAAAGCTATAGAACAATTTCAAAAAACGTTACTTTTCCCTTCCAGAGTTCGTTAAAAAAAGCATTTAATCAGTTATAATAACACTGTTGATACATTTTTAACACAAGTATCTGTAGATATCAGTGTAATAGTCAAATGACACAAAATTATTTACAAAACTCCAGCTAACTATGCTGGCATATGTTACACATGCACTGCCCTGTTCTCCCTGGCATAGATGGCAATACCTCACATCATCACACCCATAACACTCATACATCTTAGCACAAGAAATCTGGAAAAAGCCTGACAAAATTGGGGAACAAAAGCCCAAAAATAGGGACAGATTTTAAATACTGCTCTTCTAAACTTAGGAAGTTGCCAGAATAACAGGATTTGTGATAGCATGCATTTTCTGAAGGATGTGAAATCTGAAACTCAAATGCATGTCATTATTTAGTGACTTCTATCCTCAGATCATCCCAGTGATTTGCCACAAAACCACAAATTTTATAAAGAACAGACCAAAAATGTGAGGCAAAAATCTGGACAGTTGAGAGGTATTATAACACTTCCTCTACACAAAACAGCAAGGACAATCATCGGATCATAGGAAGTTACAAGGCTAATGGCCCTAAGGCCCTTATAAGTCTAGACAAGTTCTTACCCTTATTTCCACAATCAGCACCTATTTCCCCTATCCTGGAGTTACACAGGTGGAACCTCAGGGGTGAATTTACGGTCACCCATCCAACTGTCCAGATTACATTTGAAGAGGGCCAAAGAGGTACCCGGTTTGACATGAAGTGGGAGTCTGTTCCAAAGATGTGGTAACCTCTGGGAGACAAATCTGTCCCTCCAACAGGTTTTACTAATGTCACAAACCATGTTAAAGACTTTGGAGTGAGTAACCCATGTACCATTTGACTTACAAATATGCAGCATTTCCAATAAAGCAGAGTCAGAGATTGCCTTGTATGCAAGGCAGAGATCACCTCTGAGTAGCCTGTATGAAACAGAATAAAGTGACAGTGACTTCAGATGATCCCCATAGGACAGATGCTTAAGACCTTGAAGTTTCCTTGTGAGGAACCTTTAAGGTTTCACCAACTGCTGCAGGAGTTTGGAAAGGTACATACCAAATGGGCTGTTGTTCTCAATTATTGTCCTGATGAGGGAAGTGTACAGGGAGGTTATAACTTCTTTTTTTCTGGAGGCAAAGCTCTTACTTATGAGATGAGCAATACAGAATGCCCTTCTTACCACTGTGGAGACATGGTGGTCAAAGGTAAGGCTGCTGTTAACCTGTGTGCCCAGGTCTCTCACCACTGAGTGCGTACTTTAGGTTTTGGTATTGATGTGGTTCTTAGCAGGAACATTGCTTTTACCAAAGGGAATGATAATACATTTTTTTTGCATTGAGTTTAAGGCCATGACTTTGGCACCAATCATTTGTTTGTGTAAAACCCTTTTGCAGGATGTTGACATCATTTAGAGATTCTATGACTGCTGCCAGTTTGCAGTTATCAGCAAACTTTATCAGCCACAGACCTTTACTTTTAGCTTGTACATTGGCAAAATAGATTCCAAACAACAGAAGTCCCAGGACTGATCCCTGTGGAACACCACTGGTTACAGGTCTGCTGTTGAAGGTGGATTCCCCTATTTTGACTATATGAGTTCTATCAGTGAGCCATTTAAGTGATCCATGTAATGATATAAGGGTTAATGTCTAGTTGGGCGTTTGTCAATGATGCCTGAGTAGGGGATAGTGTCAGATGGCTTGGCTAAGTCCAGGTAGGCTGTATGTACAGATTTCCCTTTGTCCAGTGTCTTGGTGACTGTCTCAAAAAAGTCCACCAGGTTTAACAGGCATCATCTCCCTTTGACAAATCCAAACTGAGTAGGATCAAGTGTTTGGAAACTAGCTATATATTTGTTTATAAGGTCCATGATGATTCATTCCACGGTCTTGCAGATAAGGCTAGTCAGGCTGATAGGTCTATAGTTCCCGTGGTCAGTGGAAGCACCACCTTTGTGCAAGAGAATAATAGTGGCTGTTTTTCATTCAGCTGGTACAAAGCCAGTGCTTAGACTATGATCAAAAACAGTACCAAATGGTGTTGCTAATTCATGTTGCAGCCCATGTAGGATGCAGCCTGGGATGTTATCAGGTCCCATTGATGCTGTGTTTTTGGTCTTAGAGAGGGCATTTATGACCTGCTCTTTAGAGATACAAGGTAGGGGACAGGTGGTAGGGATGTCATGGGGTACCTGTGGTGGGGACAGGGACAAAGGAGTGAAGTTTTCACAGAACCCATCAGCCAACAGATTAGCTATGTCCACAGGTTCAGTATATGTGGTACCATTAACTACCAGTTTGGCACAAATTTGGGCCTTTTAGGTTACGGATGTAACTATAGAATGCCTTGTGGTGGTCCTTTGTTGAGGAAGCTAATTTGGACTCATAGTTTGCTTTGGAGGACTTCACAGGAAGTCGTATTTGCTTGTTTAAGCTGAGGAGGGAGTGTTTCCAGTTTAGGGCTCGCTCCCCATTACTCTTAAGACAGAAATCTCTTCCTCTTGTTGTAAAGTCTGTTAATGGCAGTTGTCAACCAGGCAGGTTTGCTCTTCCTTGAGGAGCTTATTTTGCTCCCCTCTGGTACGGCCAAGTCAATGCAGGTATACAGGTGTCTGTATAAAGCATTGGTGCAGAGTTCAGCATAGTTGCCACTTCCATCTGAGGGAGGAGGTGCAGTGAAGCTATTTATACCATCCCATAAAAGGTTATAATCTGCTTTGGAGAAGTTTTTTAGTTTAGTTGCTGCTACTGGGGGGGGGGGGGTGTCAGGTGTGATAGTTACTTTGAATGAGACCTATATGTGGTCAGCTCTCACCTGGGAGGAACCCACAGTGGGGGTGCCACAGTGGTCCAACATATTGATAAGCACCAGATCCAGGATGTTGGCAACTCTTGTGGGGGTGTCAATCAGCTGGTCCAGGGCATTTGAGTTAACAAAGTCGAGAAACCTTTGGGCAAGTGAGTTTGAGCATGAGTAATTTACCCAGTCAATGGATGGGTAGGTAAAATCACCCAAAACTATAGTGTTCGGATGTATCTTGATAGTCTCAAGTTGATCCAAATGGGCAGAGTGGGTGTCCTGATTCATAGCGGGGGGTCTTGTAGCTGGCAATGACTTGAATAGGTGTCCTACCAACAGTTAATTGCACCTGAAGTGTCTCCAGGGAATCGTACTGTTTAACCAGTCTGGAAGCTTATATATCTTTAGTGAATATTGATACACTGTCTCCATTAGATTTCACACCTTCAGTTTGAGGTCTGAACGTGTGGAAGGAGGTGTAACCCAGTATGGCTGGGGTGCTGTCCACAGCCTTGAACCAGGTCTCCATGACTGCACAAATATCCAAGTTTTCCAAAGTGAAGACAGCTTCCAGTGAGTGCAGATTCATGTTGAAATTCCTAGCAGTTAGCAGTATAACCTTGAGGTTGTTTATAGATGGGGTTTTTACACTGGGAATTTTGTCCTTGAGACGCTGCCTAAAAAAGGCACTTTAGGGGTGGCAAGAGCCTTAGACAGTAGCTAAAATCCCAGGGGTGACAGATGAAGATCATCTCTGTCAAAGTATCATGGTCTGTCAATCATGTCATCCCAGGCTGCCAGACAGTGGAGTCCCTTAGAAAGACACCAGAAGCTAAGCCAATTATTGAAGTCAATCATTTTCTATTTGTAATGAGGCATCATCCAAGGTGAAGGTAAAATGCTACTTAAAGCTAGGGACATACCTGCCCGAGACACATAGTCTGAGAGCTCAGTCATGTCTCTCTTCATATAGTCCAGAGGGGTACATCTGAAATCATTCACACCAACATGGACTATGATGGAGTCATAACAGTACCTGTTGTTGAGAGACTTGAGTGCATGTGTGATATGGTGTATCCTGGCACCTGACAGACAGCTGACAGTGACCTTTTCCTTATCCAGCCTGGTGAAAGGGATGTCAGTGTGTTTCACGATGGAATCACCTATGCCCAATATGTTTGATTTTGTGCTTTGCCTTAAAGGTTTGACCGGTGAGACACTGGTGCATGAGCTATTATGTGTAATGAGTTCTGCAGTGGGAGTATTATGTGTAGTGTGCTTCTGTTTGTGTTTGGGAGGAAACTGATGTTTATGTATGTTTCTGGTAAGGACCTCTGCATATGTAGATATGTGTGATGTGGGTTTGGTTGGAGTAGGAGGTAGGGGGTGTATGCTGGCAACCTGCTCATTGTCATATGTACTGACTGGTGTGTCAGAGAGCATGGATTCCAGGTTCTTCTCAAACTTTTTTTTATTTTTCAAATACAGTTGAATAAATTCCATAGTATCTGTATATAACATCTTAAATAACTATGTACACTATTTACATCAGCCTGACACTATAACAGAGCACAATATATACAATTACTTTACAGGTATAACAATCCAGTTATCAGAGTGTATCTGTTCAGTTATTGTAAAGTGTCAATCAATGATAAGACTTATTTCCAGGGGTTGTTAATAAATGGCTTAGGATGAATTCTTAATTCTTTAATTTTAATTTCCAACAATGCTGTGGTCCTCAGTAGGATGTAGAAGTCTTCCAAAGCCGGTATTTTGTTTGTATTCCATCTTCTTGTTATACCCTTCCTTGAGATTGCAAGTATTGTCCATATTAGATACATATTTGACTCATTCAAATGAGGACCTTCTAACACACTTAATAATACTAGAGCTTTAGATATGTTAAATGACTCATTAAATAAAGCTTGTAAAAAGTTTTTAATACCATTCCAAAATGGCTTAATTTTAATACAGTTGAAAAAAATATGATTTTCCAGTATTGTGTAAAGGATGTATGTTTTATTGATAATAAAATATGTAATTTAATTTCTTCAATTAGCTGTAATGAATGCCCTTTTGTTATATAATTCCAATATGAGGATTCTGGTGTTGTTTTATAATTTATCAATATCTTGTAAAATTTAGAAATACTATTTCCCATGTCATAATCATTATATATGATTTCCTATAGGTATTTCGTAAGTTTATGTATTTCTTTAAATGAAGAATTACTAATTATGCTGCATAAATCTTGCGAATACGTCAGAATGCTTTTCACAGTTAGACAGTCTTGTTGTAGAATTTTGCATGTTGTTTGCATATCCAGAACTTTAGTTCTTTGATACATTGAAACCAATAAACAAATCCTTTCTGTTCCCAGGAATTAATAATTTCTCTGTATATTTTATGTAGATAGCTCTCTGCAACTATGAATGGTGTTAAAAGATCAAACCAGATTTTTAAATCTATGTTTGCATTAATAATTTTCCTACATGAGTCAATGTAATAATTAATCATACGAGTTTTAGTGGGCTTAGTTATGTTATATTGCATACTAATACATAATGTGTCCCATGGAAATTTGTTTTTATCTGTTATTTGAAATCTTTTTTGTAAATCAAATTAATTTATTGAAATTACAGTTAGTAATTCATTCCAATTTGCAGAATAATTTGGACTTATCCAATCTAAGATCATTTTAGATATTGATGCTTTTATATATGTTTCTATATCAGGAAAGTTTAATCCTCCCTGTTTCCATGGTCTGATATGATGTATTAAAGCTATTCAGTTTATTTTGGGAAACCATAAAAATTGTATTAGGTATGAGTTTATTTATTTGAGTGTATTACTTTCTGGTAACAGTTGTATTGCCAAAGCTATATATAGAATCTTGGGTAGTAAAACCATTTTTATTAACTGTAGTCTACGTTCAAATGTTAATATTATTTTGTTCCACTTTTCCACAGAGATTTTAATTGTATTGATGATATTATTGTAGTTTTTGAGACTAATTCATTATTATCCTTGCATAACTCAATTCCTAGATATTTTAATGTAGATTTTTGTTTCCCTATAATGTGATTTCCCTTCATCTGCAATTCTTTTTTTTATTTAAAAATAAAAAATGTGATTTTTATTTATTGAAATGGAGTCCTGAAGTCCTGTAAAATGTGTCAATTAAAATATCTAATTCTTCTAATGTCCCTTTTGTATTGGATAATGTTAATAATATGTCACCAACAAAGAGCATTACTTTAGAATTGTATTGTTCATAAACATCTACTCCATTGATTTTTGTATTGTTAGGTATTGAATCTGCCAATATTTCAATAGCCAAAGCAAATAGAATCTGTGACATGAGACATCCTTGTTTAGTACCCTTTGTTATATAGATTAAGAGGTGAAAGGACCTAGCTTAACATATGCTAAATTATTTGTATATATATTCTTTAGTAGAGGAACATAGGTAGAAGGAAATTCAAATAACACCAGAATTTTGAATAAATAGTCACAATTTAGGGAAACAAATGCTTTCTCTATATCTAAGCCAATTATGAGTGTGCCTTTATTTTCTTTATTAACATAATCTATAAGAGGAATTATCCTTTTAATATTGTCATGTGTGTGGCTATGATATATAAATCCAGTTTGATCATTATTTATTGTTTTGGAAACTGATATTTTCATTCTGTTAGTTAATATTGTCATAAATATCTTATAGTCATTATTTCATGATGATATAGGTCTATATGAGGTACAGAGGTTTGGGGATTTGTTTTCCTTTAGGATTGCTGTGATTAAGGAATATCTCCAAGAGAGTGGTATTAAAGCTTGTGGCTGAATTTCTAATCAAGTTTTATGGAAGAGGGATAGTATCTTTGAAGGAAAAAGTTTATATAATTCCATAATTATGCCATCTATACCTGAAGCTTTATCATTTCCACCCTCTTATATTGTATCTGTAATTTCTTTGTAGAATATTGGTGCTTGCAGATCTAGTTTTAATTTTTCTGGTACTTTTTTAATATTAGAACATTTTTCATCTAGATTTAATTGATCGATATGTATATTTTCTTTTTGGAAATGTTCCATATAGTGATTTCTATAGGCATCAAGAATGTCATCTATATCCAAGACATTTTCCCCTTTCTTTTCATGGAAGATACTTTTAATGTTATTAGCTTTTGATTGAATTTTGATTTTGGTGGATAAATTATGTAGATATTTGGGAGAAGCGGCAAATGTATTAATTTTTTGTTTTTCTAAAGCTAAACTAGTTTTATGTGTTAGAATTTTGTTGTATTTATTGTTTAATACTTCTACTTTCTTTTTCATCTCTAAATGATTTTGATTTTTTCAGCTTTTACTGACAAAAGTTTGGATTGTAGATCTAATCATTCAGAATCACATTCTCTGTTTTTTTTTTATATCAAGTTAGGGTTTTACCATATATGTACGCTTTTAATGAGTCGAATATAATTATTTTATCTCTGTGGTGTAATTAATATCTAAGAACTGTAATTCAGATAATAACCAGGGTATGAACTCTTTAATTTTAGTTATATATGCTGGAATTTTGGAGTTAAAGATTAATGATTTGTACCCATTTTGAAGTTTTAGTATCAATGAATTGTGGTCTGAAAAGGGGCAGGGAGTGATCGACAAATTAATGATTTTAGAGTGTAAGGTATGGGCAGTAAATATTTTATCTAATCTAGTTTGGGCACCAAATCTGTGATCTTGATGGGAAACCAACAAAGATTTATCTTCTTTAAATCTGAAAGTATCTACAAGATGAAATTATTCTACCCACTTGTTTAAAGATTTTGATGCAGCAGATGTATGCAGCAGTCTTTTATTTGTAGTTTCAGAAATATCAAATATACAGTTAAAATCTCCTACTAATATTAAGTTGCCTTATTATTGGAAATGAAATCCAAGTGTTTTTTTCACAGTTCCTGATCCAATGCCTGGGAATCAGTATATACCGGCTAGGGTCCACATTCTGTTATCATATTTAACTATCATGCCATAAGGCCTTCTTTATCTTCATACTGATAAATGATTTCTAGGTTAATCACATTCGTTTTCCATAAAACTGTTACCCTTTCGTCTTTGTCTTATAGGTGGATTGCCCCATATCATATATTCCTTAGGATTCCATTTGTAATTATCATTTGTTTTGAAATTAGTTTCTTGAAGGAAGACAATTTGTGCTTTGTTCAGTTTTAAATATTTCAGTAGATTTGATCTCTTGCTAGGATTGTTTAAGACATTGGTATTTAAAGATAATAAAGTTAAATCCATCTTAGGTTATTTAGACTATGTATTTTTTGTTTTATTGTGACTATTAAACATTTTCCTCTGATAACTACAAAGTATATTTTTGAGCTTTTAAAGGAAATTATCAGTTTAATACTTTGAGTGTTTACCAATAAAGTAATGTTTTGGTCAGGCATACTAAAAATGTTCTTGTGAAATAACAAATTTTAATTACTAAATGTTAACAAAACTAAGATCCGCACTAGCCATGGAATAAAAATAATTCCTAATCTGATGGATAAACCTACATCCATCAGATTATCACTCATACCTTGACAATCCAGAACATCTGAGCTCCATAAATTGAATTATCGTATGTAGAATATTTTTAATAGGAATAAGCAATATTTATATTATTTTGAACAGATATAGTCCTATTGTTGATTAGACAGAATTCTAATAGAAAATAAATTTCTACTTATTGTATAAGCAATTAGTATTTATATGAAAGATAGATGACAAGCAATTCAATCATAGTAAAGTAGGATGTATCATATATAAAATCTCAGTAAAAGATTATAGCACACAGCTATTTAACATATTCACCCTTATTGATGAAGCCTTTCAAAACGTATTACTTAATATAAATATATTGTATTATAAACATTAGGTATAAATGTTATTACCATGTATTTTACTGGATATATCAGAAGTTATATTTCATTGTTTGCCAGCACTTAAGTAATCACTTTGTTGCTAACTTACTTAAAGCATCAAGTTATTTTTATGTAAACATTGATGAAAGTTAGTGCATTTTAATTATCAGTGCATCCCTCTTCCCCCATTTCCTACACATAAGGATTTTCATATCTGTCATTTCTTATTATAACATGAGTGAAATTATAGGTTAAAAACAACAAATTCACTTATTGCTATTAATGATTACAAGTTGCCTTTCCATATTCATACATTTCCATTTTATGGCATATACTGAAAGTTTTTAGACTTAAATGGCAACATTCTATTTTGTATAATCAGCAAAGGTTAAACTGAGTGATTATTGTCAATTTAGTACCATTTGTTCAGAATGTGGTTGTTACATTCTGTGACATTCCTAGTATAGGCTTCTATTGTTTCCCTTGAAGAACTTTGTCAGTTTGATGTTGTGTATAAAACATTAGTTAACTTGGTAACAGCTTGAGTATTATGTATGGCTAAGATGTGTTACAAAACCACAATTCAAGTTAAAGCAATTATATGACTTGCTATACACATTTACTGATTCAAGGTTCTTAATATAGATGCATCTCTCACATGTTATGTTTGTGTGGACTAGGAGTAAATGGCTGTCAATGAACATGAGGCAGTTGTTACACTGCCTCAGGATGCCCATGTTGACTAGGCTGCCTGGAGAATCTGTGGGAAATTGTCCATCCACAATGACGGGTAAATTTATATGATCAGGAAAAAATGTCACACTTAGGAATGGATAGTGGGTGAGAGGTGTGTTGGTACCTCTGGGACTAGACTTAGTGTTCCACCTGACAGTAGAGCAGGGCCACAAGAAACCTCAGGAGGATCACAAGCAAAGTACTAAGGAAAAATTTAACAAACAAAATGTTTGTGAGTACAACCACCAGTGGTAACCACCGCTACATGGCAGTACATGATGGAGCGCTACATGCAAACAAGTGCAAACGCGGGGCTTAAATAAACAAGAAAAATTCCCTTTCTAGCTCAAACTAGCCAATAAGAACACTCTTTCTCTGATCTCTATTCCAATCACCCTCGATTAGATGGGACCCAGACAGCACTCCCATCACACAAGGGTGCAGAAGGGCTTCACCAACAAAGGTGGCTTAAAGTTGATGCTCAGAAGTTTCAAGACAGGCCCAGAAATAGCAAACTTGGAACTGGGCAGTGCTATAGCTGAATTAGTACAGTGTACAGTAAAATGTGACAAAAATAGTTCAGACAATTCAGACAGACAGTGGAATGCAAATACAAATTAAAAGTGCAATATCAAAGCAAAAACAGGCACTTATAGTTAGTTGGAAGCAACGGATGCCTCAAATATTTCAGTATCTCAGTGAAGAGCTGGTTTTATTTGTCAAGTGATACCAGTCTAGACTCAGCAAGTCTGAATCTAACCTATGCTATAAAATGCAGAAGTACTAGAAATTCAAAGTGCATACAATCACAGTCACAGCAGCAGAAAGTAGTTTAAATAATGCAGCAATTCATCAGCATTTCCCAGCATAGAAGGGTGTAGACCACACTCTCCTTCCACACGAGTCCAGACCACATCCGTCCCAATGTAAAGTAACTGGTTATTTAACTGGTTATTTTATTTACTGGTTAGGGCTGGAATTACTGCAAGTCTAAAAGCAAATTCCTACAGGCCTGCACTCACATCTATTCTGCTGGCAAATGTTT
This sequence comes from Protopterus annectens, assembly GCF_019279795.1. NCBI lineage: Eukaryota > Metazoa > Chordata > Ceratodontiformes > Protopteridae > Protopterus > Protopterus annectens. The sequence goes on along the minus strand of NC_056735.1, from coordinate 75,075,987 downwards.
GATCATTGGAAAGGAACATGGACTTTATAAGGCTGGAATTATCTACTCAGAACAAGGGGAGGAAATGCTGTGTGCTTATTTTTACTGAAACCTGGCTAAACTCTAACATTAATGACAATGCAGTCTATGTGAAGGGGCTATCACTTTTTAGAGCAGACAGAATACCTTCTCTCAGTGGTAAATCCAGAGGGGGAGGGGTCTGCATATACATCAATAACAACTGGTGTACCAGTTAAGAGATAGTATCCTTGCACTGCTCAGATAATCTTGAGTTTTTGTCACAAAATGCAGACCCTTTTATTTACCCAGGGGAATTTAATAGCATCTGCATCACAGCTGACTACAGTCCTCCCAGTGCTAATCCAAATGAGGCAATCATCACATTACACCAGGCTATATATCAACTACAAAACAGGAATCCAGACTGTGTTCATACAGTGGCAGGTGACTTTAATCAGGCCAACTTGAAAACAGTTCCGCCTCACTATTTCCAATATGTGGACTTTGCAATAAGGGGTGAGAACACACTGGACAAGGTATACAGCAATGTTAAGCTGGCATTTAAGGCAGTGCCTCACCCACGCCTGGGAAACTCTGACCACCTCTCCATATTGTTACTACCAGCATATAAACCATTGCTAACTAGAGGGAGACCAACAGTTACACAAGTAAAATTTTGGTCAGAGGGTGCAGTCTCAGCACTCCAGGACTGTTTCGAGAGCACAGACTAGAGCATATTCAAGGAGATGGCTACTGAGAACCAGTGCATCAACTTGGAGGAGTACACCGAGTCAGTGATGGGCTACATCTCAAAATGTGTGGATGATGTGACCGTCACCAAGACCTTCATCACACAAGCCAACCAAAAACCCTGTTTGACCAGAGAGGTGAACGAACTACTGAGAGCAAGAAATGCAGCCTTCAAGTCTAGAAACAGGGAATCCCTCTAAACAGCCACAACAAATCTGAACAAGGGAGTGAGGAAAGCAAAGTGCACCTATGGCAGAAAGATCCAGAGCTACTTCTCTGACCAAAAAGATCCCAGTCACCTATGACAGGGTATCCAGTCCATAACTGATGACAAACCCCTATCTTCACAATGTGAGGACAACAAGGAATTCCTAAATAAGCTGAATGTCTACTTCAGCAGATCTGAGGAAGGGAACAGAACAACAGAAAAGAAAATGCCCATCGGCCATAATGAGAAAATGCTTACCCTCAACTCAGCTGATGTCCAGAGGGCACTGCGAAGAGTTAACCTGAGAAAAGCAGCTGGGCCTGACAACTTCCTAGGGCATGTGCTCAGGGACTGCACAGTGTAACTAACAACTGTCCTCACGGATATCTTCAACAACTCTCTGAGTCAGCAAATAGTTCCAAAATGCTTCAAGGATACAACAATCATTCCACTACCAAAGAAGTCTCTACCATCTTGCCTAAATGACCATCACCCTGTAGCCCTCAACTCCACAGTGATAAAGTGTTTTGAAAGGCTGGTCAAGGACACCATAACATCTGGGCTGCCTGCTGATCTTGACACTCTGCAGTTTGCTTATTGAGCAAACTACACTACAGCAGATGCCATCTCTCTAGCACTCCATCTCTTGCTGGAACACCTTGAGAATAAAAACACCTACGCGAGGGTAATATTCACTGACTTTAGTTCTGCTTTTAACACAGTCATCCCTCTTCATCTGGTAATGAAGCTACTCCAACTAGGCATCAACACATCTGGAAATGAAGCTACTTCAACTAGGCATCAACGCTCCACTTTGTAAATGGATTCTTGACTTTCTCACAGACAGATATCAGAAAGTGTGCATAGGAAATAACTCCTCAGACACCATCACTCTTAACACTGGAGTGCCATAAGGATGTGTACTAAGTCCATTCCTGTTCACCCTGTTAGCACATGATTGTACAGCGAGGTACAATACAAATTACATCATCAAGTTTGCTGATGACAACGGTGGTGGACCTCATCAGTAATGATGATGAAACAATGTATAGAGATGAGGTGGAACAACTGATTACCTGGTGTGGAAATAACAACTTAGCAGTAAATGTGAACAAGACAAAAGAGATAATTGTATACTACAGGAAAAATTGCAAGGAACATTTTCCCCTCACCATCAATGGGGAAACAGTGGAAAGAGTGAGAAGCATAAAGTTTCTGGGAGAGCACATCGATGAGGACTTGTCTTGGAACACAAATATAAATGCCATAGTCAAGAAAGTGCACCAGAGATTTCACTTTTTGAGAAGGCTGAGGAGAGCGAATCTCCCATTGACAGTTCTCACTACCTTCTACAGAGGTACTATAGGAAGCATCCTGATGAACAACTTTGTAGTATGGTATGGAAGCTGCTCTACCTCTGAGTGCAAATCCCCCCAGAGAGTGTTGAAGACAGCCGAGAGGATCATTAAGGCCACCTCACCACCTATCCACAACTTGTACTTATCCAGATGTCTCAGCAGGGCCAGAGGAATAATTAAAGACTGCACTCACCCTGCTTACAGACTGTTCCTGCATTTATCATCCAGAAAGCACTTCCAAAGCATATGTTGCAGAACTATGAGATTCAGGAACAACTTCTTCCTTAATGTCATCAAACTGCTGAACTCTAATAACCTCTACACTCCATGATGTCCAACTGGGTCAGTAGAAACTGTCTCAAATTGTGCAAGAACCTGGTTACCAGTCTCACCTAATACTTAGTGCAATATTCACCATGACTGTAACTTAGAGGCCATCCAGGGCAGTAGCAATGCAGTAAAATATCTCTCCTTTCAGTGCAATGCATGCAAATTCGTAAATTAACCATAGTGCAATACTCTAAGGTCCATAGTGCAATACTCAAATGTCTCTTTCTGTGGAAGGATCAATGTAATGTTTTAACCAAGTACTTGTGCAATACTAAAGTCTCATGCAAGTAAGTGCTTAGTTTGAAAAGTGTTAAAATGTGTTTCTAATTATGTGCAATATTAGTCTGTCTACCTGCATGTCCGTGATGTGTGTAAATGTCTGTGAAAATAGTCTATAGGTTGTCTCCACATTGAGTCCGGAGACACGGAATTTCATTCAGTTTTTGCACTTGTGGGATTTTTGAATGACAATAAAGTTTACTTTGACTTCTGACTTTGATTTTGGTTTGGAGCCAAAGTGCTTAAACCAGAACTAAGTCACTTTCAGAATAACAGACACAATGAGCCTTCAACCAGCAATTTCCAGTTTACAAGGGTATAGGCTATATTCTCCAGCCACAAGAGTCTAGTCCACAAATATTCCTAATGTAAAATAACTGTGTTGGAACCCAAGTACTTCAACTGGAACAAAGGCACTTAGAACAACAGGCACAATAGGCCATCAGCCAGCAATTTCCAGCTCAGAAGGGCAGAGGCTACCCTCTACTCTCACAAGAGTGAAAACCACAAACCTTCTTAATGTAAAATAACTGGTCTGAAGCCCAAGTCCTTTAACCAAAACTAAGACACTTAGAATAACCATTACAATTTAATCAGGCTACTAACAAGCAGTAATAAATGCTGCAGAATAAATGCAATTGAACACTTTAAGAATAAGCACAAAACACAATATAAAGTAATAAAGTAGGAAGATACACAAAAACAGTAAAATCAGCTGAATAAAGTTTTTTTTAATTAAGTAGGAAGGGAGGATACATAAGATAATTCAAAGTTAAGAAACTAGGGGAATGATCTCACTGTACACAATAGAATGAGCTGATGCAATGGGACTGGGCGGAGTGTCCAATATCAAATTTATAGTAGTGGCGGGCAACTCACAAGCCACCAACTTTTAAGAACACAACAGCAAATGGGCAGGTGGGTGCAAGAAAAAAAAAATAGAGACTGAATCAGAACAGAAATAAAGAAACCTTGGAACTAAACCCTGAGATATGTTCACAAAACACAGCAAGAATACTGTTAAAAATGACCTAATAGCAGTAAAGGATTGTTAAATATCACTGAAATACAGCAAAATAATATATACTTAAATCGGCTTTATATACTTATATCAGCTTTGGATTTTCAAATGGCTTAGATGCAGTAATTCTTGTAGCCAGCCACAGGTGAAGGCACAAATAGCAGAAATTTGCAAAATTAATTCATTTATACCACCAGGATGAAAGGCTTTTTCTAAAGTAAACCCTCAGAGCAGTCAGATAGAAACTCAAAGCGCTATTGACCAAGGTTTCACACCTAAATAAAAATGGAGACTGAATCAGAAAAAAAGTAAAGTCAAGTAAATAAACCTTGGAACTAAACCCTGAGATATGTTCACAAATGAACTATTATAGAATACTGTTAAAGACTACAATGTAAAAGCAACACAGGATTGTTAAATATCACTGAAACAGTTAAAGAAAAAAATATATACTTAAGTCAGCTTTATACACTTATATCAGCTTTATAAACTATTATTAGCTTTGGCTTTCCAACTGGCTTAGATGCAGTAACTCTTGTAGCCAGCCACAGGTGAAGGCACAAAACTTTTACCTGTGGCTCATGCCCATGCCCACACACACATTCAATAAATCTATCCCATAAACTAACTCTTAACCTAAGCACTCAGATTGTACACACACAATCTACCCCCCCCCACACACACACATATGCACCTAATAAACATCCTAATTACCTGTTTTGACAAAGCATACTTCTGATCAAACATTTGTTCGATAAAACAGACATTCGCACAAATGACCTTACACTTCTGGCTGTCAACCAAAGCATCAGTTAGTTGACCACACACACAAAGCCCATACCTGTATCTGTATATTTATATAAAAAGAGACAGAGATAGGTATCTGTTAACAAACTAAGTGAACTGGTCTACCTCAAACCCTTTTAAACCACAACGTGGGACATAACAGCAACAGCACATGCAAAATATATATATACACAAAATTTAGTATAGCCAATCAGTGACAGCTGAGACAGGAGCTCCAACTGTTGAGCTAAAAGCCATGGGGGCTTCTTCAAATGAGGCCTGAGCACAGGAAGCCATATTTGGCTGGGTAAAAGGGGGAAAATGAGAAACACTGTGGCTTTGTACGGACAGACTTTCTACAGATATCTGGATATGAGGGGGAATTGGAGGAAAGACATAGAGAAGTCCTGGGGACACTGACAGACTACAGAGTCTTTCAGTAACTGATGCTGAAAGGATGAACAGAGGGCAAAATTGCTGTTGCATTTGGTGTTGGACAGGATGCAAAGAAAATGCATCAGTGCTGGCAAAGATTTGTTGGGCTACTAAGGGACAACTTGTAAGGCATCAATATTGACCTGCTGAGCCTGTTTGCTGGGCAGGTGGCTTTCCCCAGAATGTGTGTTGCACCTAGAAAGAGGTACAAAGCTATTTCCCACTGCCATACTCTCATGGCTTCTCTACAGAGGGGGAGAGGTTAAGATGTGGCTCCTCCCTGTTTGCTGATATGCTATACCACAGACATGTTGACTGTCTGAATAGCTATCATTCTAGGAGGAAAGGAGGATTTGAAATTCCTCTGATGCTCAGAGAACTGCTTTCACCTCCAAGATGTTTGTAGGTTGGCCTTTCTTTGTGTCCAAATGCCATACACCATCCTCCTCTTAAAATGCCCCCCACCCCAGCAAGGAGATATCTGTGGTTACTTTTGCTGATGGAGGTGATAATATAAAGGGATGCTCCACCAAGATGCTCAGAGGTGTTAACCACCATTTCAGATGAAGTTTGCAAATCTGAGTAATATGGACTGCTGTGGAGATGCAATCTGTGAGATGTGACCACTGGACACTGAGCACCCACTGAAGAATTCTTGTGTGAAAATGATTGTAGGTGACCACTACAATGGAAGATTCCATTAAACATATGACTCTTAGAATCAGGGATGCTGGTGGGGTTTGAGTGTGTAGAAGACCTTTGCTTGCCATTCTGAATAAGCAAGCTCTTGCATCTAGATGACAGGCAATGAAGGTAATTTCTTGGGATGGCTGAAGATCTGATTTTTCTAAATTTATAATAATGCCTAAAGACAGGCAGAGCTGTAAAAGGCAATCACAGACTAGGAGTAAGGTATTTTTAGTTGTCGCAGGAGATAATCATCTAAGCATGGGAAAACATAGATCCCTTTGAGTTGCAGATGGGCTGCAGCCATAAGAATGTACTTGGTGCACATGCAAGGAACTAAGATGATGGAAGAACAGGCCTCTGAACCGAGAATGACTGGGCCCTAGCCAGAAGCACAACAGCCTTCTTAATGCTTTAGCTATCTTCATATGGAGGTAGGCATCTTGAAGGTCTACCGAGCACATCCAGTAATTTACTTTCAGGTGAAGCAAACTTGCTTGCATCATGACCATTTTGACCTGGGACTTTCTGATGAAGAGATTTAGGTCACTAAGATCTAAAATTGGCCTGTGGTCCTTGTTTTTCTCTGAAGGTAGAAAGGATCTAGAATAAAATCTGAAACCATCCTGGTTTGGTAGGACCTCCTGGATGGCTCTTTCATCAAACAGGACCAGTATCTCTCTTTTTGCTGCTTTAACTGGTGGAGCAAAACCATCTACTGGTGGCAGAACCCTATCTCTCTTACCCATTTGTCCAGCATGATGGCCATCCACACAGGGCAGTAGAGAGATAACCAGCCCTCAACTGACTCCAGAGGTGGACAGTCAGGCAACCCTTCATGGACATTTGTTCAGTTTAACATAAAATGGACCCCAAAATTCCTGGTTCTGCAGACCTCTTTGTCTTTGGGGTCTGTGTCCAATGAAGGAACTGCCCCTGCTATGGCTACCTTTACCTGAGAAGGAATCAAAGGGATGATGTTAGGATTTTTTTAAACTACACAGATTCGGATACCTTCTGACTTCTTTTGAATTATTTTTGAGGTGTCTCAAATCTTACTCCTTCCTTTTTACAGCTCATAAATCTGTTTCACCACCAATCCAAATAAGGAAGAGCTATCAAATGGGGTGATGGTGAAGGATATCTTGAAACTGTCTGGAAGATCACAACGTTGAAGCAAAGTGTAGTGCCATAAAGTGGTACCTGTGCCAGCTGTTCCAGCAACTCCATCAGCTGCATTACAAAGCAGATGCATGGAGAGGTTTGTGATATTCAGCAGAGTAATCACCATGACTTTTGTATTTGTTTTTGTGATTCTTTAGTGGATGGCTTTCACAAAAAATCCAGTGCTTGTCCAGCTAAATTCCTTTGGAAGCAGTTCATATCAATAATATTGTTTAATGCCTCAAGGCCAAAGTGCCCAAAGTATAGCCACACTGCTTCCCCTTTTTGTCCAAAGCCATAGATTCCATGTTATGGGGTAGAGTGCTGCTTATTCATACAACAACTGCCTTTTTGTGGCTGCTGTGATGATCAAAGTCCACCAGAGGACCTTTGTACCAGCGCTGCCTATCCTCAGGTGGGCACAGTTTGAGTGTGATTGGCTTCCACACAGTCTCATTCCTGCCATACCCTCCTGATGGCCAAATCAATTAGATGGTTAGTTTGATGACCACCCAAGAGGTAGAGAATGCAGAATAATATGCCTCAAAAAGCACTTCCTTGTCTGGAGAGGGAGCCAGTTGGCCAAGAACTTGTATGTGCCATCAGTTCAAGGATCTTGCCAAATGTGGCGTCTTCAGCAGGGGATTGTAAGGAACCCTCTTGCTCACCCAAGTTGGTCTCTGATGTTAAAGACTCTATAGAGTAGTCTATATGCCTCCTTTTGCATGTCCAATTGCAGGGAATATCCAATGATGGCTGATCTAAAGTCTCAAAGAACTCAGAGTGGACCTGCAATGGTTCACTGAGGTCAACTGCTCTGCTCTATCTCAAGTACCCATGATGGGCAGGCTGAGGGCTCGATAGGTGGGTGTCAATGATTGGAGATGGCATCAGTGAAGGATCTTGTTGCCTAGCAAGAGTGGCAATCATCTATTCCATTACCTTAAAGGTCAACCCCAAATCCGTCGGCATCAAAGACAACTTACTGGCAACACTACCACCTCCCAGGAAGCACAAGTAAGTGCTGCCCAGGAGGGAATCTCCAAGGCCAAGGACGCAGATGGCTCTAAAGCAGAGATCAGAGCTGATGCATTGAATGCCAGGGACTTCTATACTAAGAATGGTCCCATAAAGTTGAAGCCAAGGATGGTGCTGAAGGCCCAACACAGAGCATGTGGCACGGAGATACTGTTGACACTGACGGTGTTAGTGTCAAGGGGATTGGAGATGCAGGTATCAACACTGAAGAAACAGACTTCAGGAGACTATTCAGCTCTAAAGTCACCAGTCCCATAAACTGCACCAGGAAAGGGACTAATAAGGAATGAAGATACAGACTTCAGAAAATTACTCAGCTCTGAAGCCACCAGTCCCATAAAATGCACCAGGAAAGGAGCTAATAACTGAGAGGGAGGGCCAACCAGATCTGTCCCCAAAATGGGGAGGGGGGTGGGATGACGCCCATCTCTATATGAGCCTTCATTATTTGGTACAAATCAACATCAGACGTATTATGAAATGGCCTGGAGACCTAAGGAAAGTGGTAGACTGAAGTCTGGAGGGGAGGATGCAGGACAATTCCCTCCCAAAGGAATGCCTATTGATTTGCTTGGCAGGTGATTTGTCTCTCATGATGACTGTTTCCCAATTCTCTGGAGAGGAAAACTTGTGCACAGATACTGGGAGAGACTGATGATGACTCATCCCGGGAATGTTAGAAAATGCACCTGGACCTGCATCTTCTCGTTTATACTTCCCAGGGTCCTTATCTCTTTCTATTTCCTTTCTTTTTCCTTAGGAAGGACAATTGTGCAAGTTCTTACCATAACGGCAGATGTCCCACTCTTTATATTCTTTACCATAAGGATCCCCTTCCGGGGTCAGCCTGACGTCCAGCCTGTATGCCAATGCCTTTTGGTTGCTTTAAGGTATGCCATACATCACACGTATGCTACTTAAGTATAGCATAGGGCATAAAAGGTGACATCCGGACATACCATCCTCAGAACTGAGAGCCCCAGTAGGGATGACAGTCATTGTTTCATAGATAGGTTCATAGATTAGTACTAGGCTAACTACCCTTGAGGGCCATTTTAAGCCTAGCCAATTACTCCATGTGAGAATCAAACCCTGCACCTTCTGTCTGTAAAGTAAAGGGCTTAACCATTACACAAGCCTCTGTATAATGGGTTCACAGATTACTACTAGGTTAACTGCCCATGTGGGCCATTATAAGCCTAGCAAATTATCTCATGTGAGAATCAAACACTCTGGCTTGTTTTTCCAAGGACAAAAAAGAGGTAACCAGTACATCCAAAACAGAAAAGAACCAGGGGGAGAAGGGAGGGTGTGAATACTGCAACAGTGAAGAGGACAACACCTACCATTATGATAAGATGATAAGATTTTACACAACTGTACTATATCCTTCCATATCACTGCTGCAGTATCTTTACAATACGGAGAGTGCCAAAGCTCAGGAAGAAGGGAGGGAGGAGGATGGACCAGCAGAGGTCTCCAGGAACACATGGAGAATGGCCCTAGCAAAGCCAGCTCTCCAGGAACCCATGGAGAATGGCCCTAGCAAAGCCAGCTCTCCAGGAACACATGGAGAATGGCCCTAGCAAAGCCAGCTCTCCAGGAACACATGTAGAATGGCCCTAGCAAAGCCAGCTCTCCAGGAACACATGGAGAATGGCCCTAGCAAAGCCAGCTCTAGCTCTAGAAATCAGATCCAACTTATAGTGCTTGGGAAATTTATGCACAGAAGACCAGGTAGCTGCCTCAAGACTAGAGTTAGTGTCCATACCCTTGAAAAAAACAGGAGAAGATGCCACAGCCCTAGTAGAATGAGCCTTAACAGAAGAAGAAACGCCGTTGCCATGGAAGGCATAACAAAAGGAAATGGCTTTAGAAATCCAAGAAATAATTTACTTGGAAACAGCCAAACCTAAGGATCTAGGATGAAGGGCAAAAAGAGCTAGATTTACAAGAAGTGTTAGTCTTATCCAAATAAAATCTTAGTTGTCTATGTGCATCCAAAGTGTGTAGCACCTTCTCACTAGCAGATTGCAGAGAAGGAAAAAAGTGGGCAAATGAATAGACTGATTAAGAGAAATGGCTCATTCATAAAAGAATAATTAGTATGAAGGGGCTGTTTCACCCTGACTTATGGAACACTAACAAAAAAGAAGCACAAGCCATAAGGGCTTGAAGCTCAGACACCCATCTGGTAGAAGTAAGGGCCAACAAAAGTACAGTCTTTCAAGAAAAATGTGTAAGGAAGCTGAAGCTGCAGGCTCAAAAGGAGCCTGAGTCAATTTTTCTACAACAAAATTAAGAACCCAAGAAGGAGGTACAGGCTTCCTGGGAGGCCTAATATGAAGGACATATTTAAGAAACTGTTTAGCCTCAAATCTAGAAGCTAAAGGAGGTGATAAAGGCAGACAAGCAGAACTAGATCATAAGTGGACCTTAATAGAAGAATAAGCCAACCCAGCATTGAGCAGTTCACAAAAATAAGATAGAGCCAAAGGAACATAAGCAGAAAGTGGATCCAGGTTATGAGAAAGACACCAAACACAAAACCTCTTCCATTTGGATAAGTAGGACTTCCTAGTTGCAGGCTTCCTGACCTCCTGCAGGATCCTAAGCATGTCCTCAGAAAAAAAGTTGTCTGTATAGAATCAAAATCCTATCACCCACAGTGTCAGTTGAGGAGTGGACAGGTGAAGATTGATGTGAGATTCCTTGTCTTGTGAGAGTAGTCCACCCTGTGAGGTAACTTGTGATGACTGCCCTTGGCTAAATGCAGAAAAGAGGGAATCAATGCTGTCTGGGCCAAAAGGGAGTCACCAGCAAGATTCTGGAAGCATCCTGCTATATTTTGAACAGGACTTTTGGAATGAATGGAAGGAGAGGAAAGGCATAAAGAAACATCCCCTTCCAGGAAAAAGAGAGAGGGCATCCACCTCCCACATCAGAGGACCTAGGACTTGGCACAAAAAAGGAGGAAGTTGTCTGTTCAGAAGGTATGCGAAAAGATCCGCTTGAGGAGTACCTACTGATGGACAATGTCCAGAAACACATCCCTGTTATGCATCCACTCATGGGATTGTGTTATGGATGTGCTCAGAGAGTCTGCCACAATGTTCTAACCTAAGGGAATATAAACTGCCTGAACAGTCGCATGATACTGTATAGCTAGTCCCCACACTAGAAAAGCCAGCCGGCAAAAGAGATAAGATCTCTTTCCCCCCCTTGGCTTGTTGACATACCATATCACTGTGGTGTTACCTGTAGACACCTTGAGAGGCACTGGGGAGAAGAGATGGTGAACAGATGGTGAAATGCTTGAAGAGCAATCAGAAGAGGTCTCATTTCTTTGACACTGATGTGGTCTTTCCTTTGTTGTAATGACCAAGTGCCCTGTACCTTCAGAGAGCTGAAGGATGCTCCCCATCCCACATCTGAAGTGTCAGTGAACAGCTCCTGAAAGGGAAGGGGGGTTGAAAAGGGAGCCCTACATTGAGAGTCAACTGCTGAATCATTCATTGAAATTCCAACTTGGCATGGAAGAAGAGGAACTAAGAAGTCCAGGAGACGAGCATGCTGAAGCCAAACTGACTTTAGAAACCACTAAAGTCTTCTCATGTGGAGTTTGGCAGAAGAGAGCATAGGAATGGTGGAGGCCATAAAACCTAGAACTCTCAGAAACTCACTTGCTGTGATTAAGGACAGAGGAAGAAGGGACTGAAAGAAGGAAATGAGAGTCAAGGCCTTGGGGGGACGCAGGGATGCCAGCATTGGAATAGTCTGGATCCTGCACCTCAGAAATACATCATCCTGTGAAAGAGTCAAAGGAATTTTTGGAAATTTAAACTGATCCCCAGGCTTTGCAGGAGGGAAATGGCAAAGTGAAGATGCTGCAGTAGAATCTCTGGAGAGGATGTCCGAAACAGGAGATTGTCTGAACAGGGAAAAACTTGTATCCCCCTTAGCCTGCAAAATGCAATCACAGGAGTGAGGCCTTTGGTGAATACCCTGGGGCAGTAGAAAGGCCACAGAGCCAAGCAGAGAACTGAAACTGCCAGGAAGCAACAGGGAAATGTAAAAACTTCCTGAAAAGGGGGTGAATAGGAATGTGAACATAAGCATCCTTGAGGCCAGAGTCACTAGAAAAGCCTGAAGAAGCAGCAGAGGAAACAAAGTCTGAAGGGACAACATCCGAAAGTAAGGGACCTTCAGACAGGTGTTTAAATGACAGAGGTCCAGAATGGGTCTCCATGTGACATGCTGGAGTAAAACCTCTTCACACTTTGAGAAAATGGAACTTCCTGAATAGTTCTCGGAGTCGAGTTAAAAGATCCTGAAGCACCCTTGGAAAGAAAGCCAATAGTTCCTGAGGGGGATGAGAAATGCCAGTGAAAGGGGGAAGAGATTTCCAGACCATGTAATACCCTAGGTGGATAATGGACAGAACCCAAGAATCCTGAATAATCTTTTACCAAACTGGAAGGGATAGGATAGTCAGACACCATCTGGCTTGTCAGGAAAAGATTTCTGTGCATAGACGTCTGGATATCTTTAGCAGGAGGAGCCCTATTACCCCTACCCCCCTTTTTACCTTTGGGAGATAGGTGAGACTGCCTACGAAAGAAGGCCGGTTTATAAGGGTACTTTCTTTGAAATTTAGACACAGGAGAAACAAAAACATGTTTAAGTTCCTGCAAAGCCTTGCTCTTATCCTGAAGAGACCTAAACAAATCAGCAGCAGGTGCACCAAATAAGTGTTTTTTTTTTTCTTATCTAGAGGGGCATCCACCAACTTAGCCTTAATATCATCAAACAAAGGTTGAAGCCGAAGGCAAGAATACCTCCTCATCACAGGACCAAAAGCATCAGCTCTGGAAGAAGCATCTGCTGCACCATAAATGCACTTAATGGAATGGCGAGCCACCTGAAAGGAAGTCCCCAACAACAAGAGAGCAGAAGTCTTTCCTTCAGAATCAGAAATGTCAGAAATTACCTGAAAGGCCTTAGAAAGAAGAACCAAAACATTTCTGGACATATGGGTCTGGTAATTAACAGCCCTAAAAGCCAAGGGAGTACAGGTATAAACCTTACTTAGCCATTCCATAGTTTTACTGTCTTTATCAGAAGGAAGAAGCTCTGTAGAAGGCAATAACTGAGTTGGCCTGATGCCACAGATACCACAGAGGGGTCTGCTGAAGGACATCTATAAAGGACTTTGCAATCCTCAGGCACCCTGTAAAACCTATCAGGTTTTCTGGGGGTAGAAGCCTGGGAGTCTGGAAACAGAGACACAGTAGAAAAGGCATCCAAACAAGGCAGCCAAAACAGTGGGGACAGCATAAGGTCTGGGAGAGTGCATTTGCAGAAGTTCTTAACACCACTTCTGCATCTCAGAAACCTCTGCACAATCCCATTAAAAAATCCCATCATCCCAGAAATTGAGTCCCCAAGGAAATTGCCTCAAAAGGGAGTGTCAGGACTAGTGGACTCCTCCTCCTCAGACCCAAAGTCTAAAGGAGAAGGAATCTGGGATGAATAATAATGCATGTTACCAGATGGGTAGCAAACTGGCTGACTGATAGAACCCACCTAGTCAAAATAGGGGAAGCCAACTCAAGCAGTAGACCCATAACGAGCGGTGCACCCCAGGGATCTGTCTTAGGGCCTCTGTTGTTTGGGATATACTTTTCTGAGGTGCAGACCAAAACCAGTGGGCTATGGCTGACCAAATGTGCAGAAGACTGCAGGCTGAGCTCTGTCATCAATTCCCCTACTGATGAGGACATCCTCCAATAGAGTCTCACCCAAACAAATGACTGGTGCCAGAAACATGGCCTCAAACTGAATGCCAAGAAGTGATGTCCCCACAAATTATCACATTAATAACAGGGTCCTAAGCATGCAATCAGTCGTGAGGGACTTGGGCACCCAGGTTAATAGCAAACTAACTTCTGACCACCATATTGTCTCCATTGTATGGAAAGCTTTCTAAATGGTCCACCTCATTTGGAAGGGTATCTCATCCAGGGACAAGGAGGTCATAACATCCCTGTATTCTTACCTTATAAGACCCATTATTGAATACAATTCCCCTTTCGGCATGCACCTCACAAAGCACATGCAGCAGTTGGACAGACCACAGAGGCTCCTCACCAGGAGAATCTATGGCCTAAAACATCTACCATACACAGATAGGCTAAAAGCCCTGTCCCTCTACTCAGTCTCATACAGACTCCTCAGAAGTGACCTTTGTTTGGCATACAAAGCAATCTCAAACCCTGCCTGGATGGGACTGCTGCATACCCGTAAGTAAAGCTTCACTCGAATAACCCACACGTGTGACCTCAACCTCATCTGTGACATCAATGGGACTTGTTGGTGTGACAGATTTGTGTCCCAGAGACTCCGCCTTCTGTGGAATAAACTCCCTCTCCACGTCAAGCAGGGTTCCTCATTAACCCTTTTTAAGTGCAACTTGGGTAACTGAATGAGGAACAGAAAATACACCCCTGGGATTCCACCTGTGTTCCTGCTGGACAGAAGCATCATGTGCTGACTTGTCAGAACATGGGCTAAATTCTTGGTTAGGCTTGTAAGGGCCTCAGAGCCAATAGCCAGGTAACTTCCTATGATCCTATAATTCCTCATCTGAATCCACCTCTTCCTCAGAGGAATCCTGTTCCCTAGACCTTTTAAGAGGAGTAGAGGACCAAGGAGGAGCAGGAATAGAAACTCCTCGAGTCGAGGAGGTTTCAAAGCCATAAGAGCATTAAACAAACTCTGCGTGAAAGTCTGCTATTCACTCCGAGGGTCCTTAGGAGTAAGAGAAACATGCTCTGTTTTTTGTTTCTTTTTCAAAGAGAAGTCTGTCCTGAAAAACTTAAAAGGCTCAGAATCCGTATGGCATTCCACAATCGCAGTCACAACTTCTTCTCTTACCAAAATCTGAGGAACACCCCAGGTCTTTGGTAATGATCAGCAGTGGTTCCCCCTGAACATCCGTTGTGGATGTCTGCAAAGCCTCCATGCCAGCGTCTGAAGTGTTCATGGCACAGAAATCCAACGGAGGAACCAGGCGACCCTCCAGGCTTTCACTTGCCTCAGGAGAAACATCCATCAGAGGCGGTACAGCGGAAGAATCAGACCTAGATTTCTTGGCCTTCTTCTTCTTCACAGATATCCGACCCTCAGAGTGGGAAGTTCCCTCCATAGTGTCTTTCGCTAAAAGCTTAAGATGCTTGTTATCTAAATACAAGGCCAAAGAGGAAAGCTGACTACGCAGAGTTTTTGAGAGGAAAGGCTGACAAATGGAACAGGATGCGTGGTTGTGGGAACCACAAGACAAAATAAGTGCTGCTCATAACGGTCTTTATGGGGCATCTGTCTCCCACACTCACATTTACCCCTTCTGGATGACATGAACCCTACAAGCGACAAACAAAAGGAAAAAAGATAAGAGCAATAAACCTCAACAGGGCACTTATCTGAAAATGGCTTGCTGAATCAGCAATGAAATGGGCATTCAGACCTACGATCAAATGATGGAATTTGGACTGGCGGCAAAGAAGTTCAGAGGATGGCACGTCCGGATGTCACCTTTATGCCCTATGCTATATGGGAAGAGCTTATGTGTGACATACAGTGTACCTTAAAGCAACCTAAAGGCTTTGATGTCAGGCCACCCTTGGCAGGGGATCGCTACTGTAAAGATTACTGTGGCAGTGAAATGGAAGGACATTGACTGGTTCCTGAACCTTCAGTGGGAGGAAATTCTGCACCCTTACTAGTGCTGGTGAAGAGTGAGAATGGTCCATCCTGGGAAACTTACAAGACGTTGATGGATCCACCTCTTCTGGTTAACACTTCCTAGGATCATTATCTTGTTTTTTATCCTCCTACCCTTCCTTGAAGTTTTCTTCATCAGGATTATCTCTAGAAGAAGGCTTACTGTCTGTGGGGGAAAAAACTTTCACAATAAGTTTACTTCTATGGTCTAAAAGAGACCAATGCCTAAACAGTTTTTGTAGATGACACAGTCAGTGTGCAAATATTCCAGCTCCAGGGACACTATGCAAAGGTTTGAGTGTCTTGGGGTAGAATTTTGTGCCTGCATCTGCCACACTTCTTAAAGCTCTTCTCTAACGCATCTACTAGAAAAAATATATATATATATATAACTCTATGGGGTTAGGTAATAACAAAGCAAGAATTCCTACCCAGATGCAATAAATATCTGAAATGAAAACTTTTTTTGACACAGATGACTGATGAGATATCAGTCCCAAAGCCCAGAGATCTGAGGTTAGTTAGGGCACAAGAAGATGAGAAGAAATAATTTTGAAGGAGTATGAGGCTACGAATAAAAGGCCAGACTGGATCTGACAAGTGGTTCAGTACGCAAGAGTTGGACTGGATAGAAGGGTGAAATAAGATTGAAGATTTTACCACTAAAAAGAAAAATAAATTTCTGATGCTGCCTTTACAAAGCAGCCCCCCAAATGGGTGCCCGTAACCTACACTTGAGCTCCACCTGTGGCACAGTCCAAGTAACAATTATGACTACATTAGCCTTCTAAGGGGGATATGAGAGAAGCAGCAAAACAGGCTTTGATCAGATCCATTGTGATTACAGAGCACATACGATATTGATTACTGATTACTGATTGGAAGACCATCATGAACCTGCAGTGGCAGTGCATGCCTTCCTTATAAGGCTGGGATGAGAGAGGGATGAGAGAGAGAGAGAGAGAGAGAGAGAGACAGAGAGAGACAGAGAGAGACAGAGAGAGAGAGAAGAGATAACTATGCATGGATGAACGCATCCCCCATCTTTTTTTTAAACACTCTCTTTCTCTTAGATTTCCTATCCACAAATACTCCTCTTGACCCACTTCTTCCCCCTTTGTTACCTGGACTTAGCATCCCACATACCCCTTATGGAATACTCTGTGGGGGTCCTCATTTAACTCTCCATGCTGGACATGAGGCAGGCATTATTTTTCTGATAGACATTCCAGACAATCAAGTACCATCCCAACAAGCTCCATTTGACCCATTTCTATCCCTTTTCCCTGTCTAGACATACCATCTCACATCTCTTCTGAAGGGAATACCCTGCATGGAAACATCATTTAACTGCATATGTTGCAAATTAGAGTCATCAAGCAACGTTGAACCATCAGTAGCAGAATGTTTATGTTTTTGTCTTTATCTCCCCAACCCCCTCTACTAGTGCCCATTTCTGAACATGTGCATACAGAGCTACTGCTTAACTGTAGCTTGGCTGATGTTAAGTTATTTTCTCTGGTCTTTTACCCTGCACACTCTGCTCCTCTATTACTAGAAGATGTTGCACTACTGTGGACTGGATCACATCCTTTTCTCAAAAATGGATGAGTCAACACCAACCACTCACAGCCCCACACCTCCCTACCAGCTTCTGCTGCTCTTATGTCTACACATAAATACTAGGCTATAAGTCTGCAGATTATTACAAACCCAGCCAACAACAAGAAGCCAGAATCAAACCCTGTATCTCTTATGTATAAGGTAAAGACTTTAACTATTATGCCAGCCCCTCTTCCATGGGTTGTAAATTATCCAAAATCATTTGGATAACAGTCAGGGTTTTACCCTTCTGTACCATGAAGCCCATCCCATTTCATTTCTGACATAAATTCAAAACCAGCTTTGAATTGAAGAAATATGGCTCCTTCCTCTCCCTCTGCTTTTTTATTACCATGGTTTTAGGGTCTAGAAGACTAGTAACAATGATGCCAATCTTATTGCATTCAAGTGTTAGTTTGCCAAAAGCATGCAACAATAACATCTGTGAAGACAAGAGCTCTTCTTGTCAAGAAGTAAAATGACCCAGCTTGTACAATAAATATAGCACACAACTGTTTTGTAACAAGTTGAACATATTACCTGGCATTGCATACTGCAGTATGGCTAGACTCTTGCCACCTGGCGCAGCACACATATCCAACACATGGTTGCCACCTTCCACTTCCAAAGCTAGTACAGGTAGCAGGGAGGCAGCATTCAGCAGGTAATAGTCTTTGAGTCGTCCCTGCTGATGCCGTTGGGCAGGATATCTATGAGCAATCCTGCTAACATAGCACTTCAGCCATCCTGATGAAGGTACTTGTACATCATGAAAAATGTCAGACAATCCTTGATTCTGAAAGTATGCCTCCAGTCCTTCAGAAAAACTGAATCTGTTAAGCATCACTGCGTACTGCCAAGAAGATGGAGACAACATCACTTCTCTGAAATAAAAAAATAAAGTAATAATTGCACAAAACATTTTGTAACTTTGAATGATACTAATTTGTGCAAACCTAGTAGTACCAAACAATAAACCCACAGTCATCTATTTTCAGCAAATCAGCAGAAAAGATTATTTGGCTCTTGTCTCTACAGTGTATTCTCTAAAAGCAGCATACTTTACTGATGAGAGTAAAAACAGTACAATAAAATGAGCGCTCTATTTATTGTAAATATGAAAAGCAACAGCCTAAACAGGATGTTGAATGTAGTATAAGCATCGAAAAGGCTGAATATCGAATACCAGATGTTCGAACTGTAATGTTCGAACACTGGTAATCGCGAAGCCGCGGCCCACCAAATTCTTTCCCAGAGAAAGAATTTGGTGGGCTGTTTCTGTGGCTTCGCAAGTATCAGGACTGTGGTGGGAAGTTACGGGTCGGGTTCAGGTAAGTGTGCAATTGTGTGGATGTTAGGGTTAGGGCGCGGGTGATGTGGGTGTGCGATAGTGAAAGACTTTAGGGTTAGGGCGCGGGTCAGGTGAGTGTGCGATAGTGACGGACCTTAGGGTTAGGGTTAAGGTAAGTGGATAGGTAGTAGTTATGTACAGTTTAGCGTAGGGTTAGATGTAGGACTTTGAGTGTATGTGTGTGGATTGATGTTGTTTTGGTGTGTTTGTGTTGCGTGTGTGTTTCTTAGAACAGCGATTTTTTTCCCTGTGAAAAAAATCGCTGTTTTAAGACTTCGATGTTTTTGCAGTTCTTGGTTTGAAGTTCAAACATATGGCGTTCGAACTTCAGATATTTTGATGAACTGATATAGACCCTTTTTAATATGTTGTTTGGGAAGATGGCAGTGATCATGCATGCACTAAAGTTCTCCAGCCAAACCTTCGGACTTGGGATTTTATGTACTGCAGCACATATCGCAAGTGGGGGCAAATGAGATTACATGTAGTACAGATATTTCCATAAAATGCAGGCTATGGTACTTTCTCGTATAATATGGCTATAAGAATGTAAACTATTTCAACCAATCAGCACCGAGCTATGAATCCTTCTCATATAAGCAAACACACACAGACACAGACACACACACACACACACACACACACACACACACACACACACACACACACACACACTCTCACCATCTTATGTTTTTGAGTAATCCCATGATGCTGGGAAACAGGATGTTAAAAAGAACACATAAGGCAAGAGTTTTGTCTTCATTATGTTGGTTACACTTCTGATCATCAGCTTCTGCAGCTGAGATTTTAAGAGTTAACGTTGTGCCAAAGCAACAGTGAAATCCTTTGTGGCAGTGAAAAGGTGCTGAATGACAGCAAGGAAAGCTTTAACAAAAGCTAGGCAAGCAGGTGCATTCATGTTTTCCTTATAAATCTCTTAAACTGTTTCAGGATCCTGTACTTGACGGCAGGAACTTCAACAGCCACCATCACAACACTCCCAAAACAGTGGATTCTGAGAATTACTCTACAGCTACTACAGCTGTTAAAAGAAAAAGTACAATAACAAATATATTTAAAAGATGAATCAAATAAGAAAGCTGAATGCTTAGTCAGAAAAGAGAGCTAAAAGCAGAAAAACAAATCATTGACTACAAAGTGCTGGCACACAGAAGAACAAGCATTTAACCGTACTGCCACACTGCACAAAATTAATCCAATTTACAAACATATACTGACTCTTCAGAAATCACAGCACCAGGGAACAGCTCTAAAAATACTTCTACAAACTTTATTTGATACATGTGACAAATTATGTCATACTAATACAAGTCACCACATATTTGCATAAACATAAACAGGTACATAATCTAGCATGAACACTAATGCACATGCTGTGCAGGTTATGAAACTATTATTTATTTTATTTTTTATTTAACATTTGTTGACCGGGAAAGTCCGACTAGGTTCCACAGATCCTGTTTTCAGCGGAGGCCCGGGGAGAAATGCTCCAGAATTCAACGATGAAATGCATATTTAAAGATTTCAGGTTATGGATATAGCTTGTTAGTAGCCAAGTGGTACAGCTAAGGAATTTGCTCAGTAAAGGTGTAGACAGGTAGATGTAGAGGTTTATATAAGAGGAAAATGCACCTAAATAAATTACAGTTATACCACCTGTAGACCCAGTGTTAACAATGCAGACATATGATAAAAGAAATGAAACACTAAAACCACTAACTCATCAAACTTCCAAGCTCTGTCACAAGAAACTTACAAGTACTTTGGGGTATAGTGGCATTCAAAAACCTCTGATAGTTAATGCAGGCACACAGAGGTGCTATGAGACAGCAGCTTTGTTACATCAAGGCCATTCAAAGTGCATCCAGTCCTATGCAAGTGCAACTCCTACATATACTCCAGGAAGTGTCCTGATAAATATACAATGAATATATGGGGGTAGTGTTTCCTGATATATATACATATATATATATATATATATATATATATATATATATATATATATATACACAATGAATATGTGTGTGGGGATCTGGTACCCCAATAAATACACAATGGGTGTGTGTGTGGGGGGGCTGATTTTCCAATAAATATACAATGAATATGTGGGGAGTCTGATTTCCATTAAATATATAATGACTACGTGGGGTTCTGTTTTCCTGATAAATATACAATGAATATGTGTGGGGGGGGTCTGTTTTGCCGATAAATACACAATAAATACGTAGGGGTCTAGTTCCCCGACAAATATACAAGGACTATGTCGGGGTCTGATTTCCCGATAAATATACCAGGGATACGTGGGTGCCTGGTTTCCCAATAAATATACCAGGGATACGTGGGGGTCTGGTTTCTTGATAAATATACAAAGGATACATGGGTCCTGGTTTCCCAATAAATATACAAGAGATATGCGGGGGTCTGGTTTTCTCAAAAAATATACAATGAATACGTAGATGTCTTGTTTACCAATAAATATACAAGGAATATGTGGCGACCTGGATTCCCCAGTAAATATATAAGGAATATGTAGAGGTATGTGGGGGTCTAGTTTACCCAATATATGAATATGTGGAGGTCTCGTTTCCTGAAAATATACAATGAGTATGTGGAGGTCCGGTTCCCCAATTAATATGTAATGAATATGGAAGGGTCTTGTTTACCAACCAATATACAATGAATATGTGGGGGTCTGGTTTCCCAGTAAATATATAATGAATATGTGGTGGGGGTCTGGTTTCCTGATAAATACACAATGAATATGCAGAGGTCCGGTTTCCCAGTAAATACACAATGAATATGTGAGGGTCTGGTTTCCCCAATAAATACACAATGAATATGTGGGGGTCTGGTTTCCTGATCAATATACAATGAATAAGATGAATGTCTGGTTTCCCGATAAATATACAATGAATATGTGGGGGTCTGGTTTCCTGACAACTATTCAATGAATATATGGGGGTCTGGTTCCCTAACTAATATATAATGAATATGGAAGGATCTTAATTACCAATAAATATACAATGAATATATGGGGATCTGGTTTCTCAGTAAATATATAATGAAAATGTGGGGGGATCTGGTTTCCCGATAAATATACAATGAATATGTGGGGGTCTGGTTTTTCCAATAAATACACAATGAATACGTGGGGGGCTGGTTTCCCCAATAAATACACAATGAATATCTGAGGGTCTTGTTCCCCGAATAAATACACAATGAATATGTGAGGGTCTGGTGACCTGATCAATATACAATGAATATGCGGGGCGTCTGGTCTCCCGATAAATATACAATGAATATGTGGGGGTCTGGTTTCCTCAATAAATATATAATGAATAAGTAGGGGGTCTTGTTTACAGATGACTACACAATGAATATGTGGGGACCTGGATCCCCCAGTAAATATAAAGTGAATATAAAACCCCTGTTAAAATGCCAGGTTTATGTGATATAAAAAATGAGACCACAATAAATCATTTCAAAAGTTTTCCCACCCTTAATGTGACCTATAACCTGTACAATTCAACTGAAAAACAAACCTGTTAGGGGAAAAAATAAAAAAACGTACAATAAGCTGGTTGCATAAGTGTGCACAGCCTTAAACTAATACTTTGTTGAAGCACCTTTTGATTTAATTACAGCATTCAGTCTTCTTGGGTAGGAGTCTATTAGCATGGCGCATCTTGACTTGGTAATATCCGCCCACTCTTCCTTGCAAAAGCGCTCCAAATCTGTCAGATTGCGAGGGCATCTTTTGTGCACAGCCCTCTTCAGGTCACCCCACAGATTTTCTATTAGATTAGGGTCTGGGCTCTGACTGCCCATCGAAAACTTTTTTTTCTTTTCTGGTGAAGCCATTCTTTTGTTGATTTGGATGTATTCTTGGGATCATTGTCATGTTGAAAGGTGAAATTCCTCTTCATCTTCAGTTACCTAGCATACACCTGAAGTTTTTGGGCCAAAGTGACCGGTATTTGGAACTGTTCATAATTCCCTCCACCTTGACTAAAGCCCCAGTTCCAACTGAAGAAAAGCAACCTCAAAGCATGATACTGCCACCTCCATGCTTCAAAGTGGGGATGGTGTTCTTTTGGTGATGTGAAGTGTTGTTTTTGTGCTAAACGTACCTTTTGGAATTGTGGCCAAAAAGTTCAACCTTGGTCTTATCAGACCATAAGACATTTTCCCACATGCTTTTGGAAGACTTGATGTATTGTTTTGCAAATTTTAGCTGGGCCTGGATGTTTTTCTATGTAAGAAAAGGCTTCCGACTTGCAACCCTACCCCATTGGCCAGACATATGGAGAATATGGGAGACTGTTGGCACAGGTAATATACAAACAGTACTTGTCAGAAATTCCTGCAGCTCCTTCAGTGTTACTGTACGTCTCTTGGCAGCCTCCCTGACCAGTTTTTGTCTTGCTTTTCATCAATTTTGGAGGGACATCCAGTTTCTTGCAACGTCACTGTTGTCCCATATTTTCTCCACTTTTTGATGACTGTCTTCACTGTGTTCCCTGGTATATCTAATGTTGTGGAAATTTTTTTGTACCATTCTCCTGACTGATGCCTTTCAACAATGAGATCCCTTTGATGCTTTGTAAGCTCTCTGTGAACCATGGCTTTTGCTGTAGCAGGCTACTGAGTAAATGCCAGGAAAATCCTACTAGGACAGCTGAACTTTATTTGGGGTTAATCACAGGTCTCTTTAATTGATGGCAGGTGTGTACCCAAGAAGACTGAATGCTGTAATTAAAGCAAAAGGTGCTTCACTAAAGTATTAGTTTAAGGATGTGCACACGTATGGAACCAGCTTATTGTACATTTTTTATTTTTTATATTTTTTCCCCTAACAGATTTGTTTGTTTTTCAATTGCATTGTACAGATTATAGGTCACATTAAAGGAGGGAAAAGTTTTGAAATGATTTATGGTGGTCTCATTTTTTTATATCAAAAACTCCTGACGTTTTAACAGGGGTGTATACACTTTTTATATCCACTGTGTAAGGAATATGTAAGGGTATGTGGAGGGTCTAGTTTACCCAATATATGAATATGTGGGGATCTCGTTTCCTGACAAATATATACTCTGGAATAAAATCCCAGTCCAGGTTAGGCAGAGTCCCTCATTGACTCTCTTCAAGAGGAATCTTGATGAGTGGATGGGAGATCATAGGTTTACCCCGGGTATCACTTCTGTGTCACTGTTAGACAGAGGCACAGTATACTAACCTCGAAAAAGGGCATAGGAAAATAAATTTAAAATGGGTGGCGAAAGCCAAACATACTCTGGCTAGGCTTATAAATGCCCTAGGGCAGATAACCTAGTATGAACCTATAAACCTATGAATATGTGGGGGTCTGGTTCTCCCATTAATATATAATGAATATGGAAGGGTCTTGTTTACCGATAAATACACAATAAATATGTGAGGGTCTGGTTTCCTAGTAAATATATAATGAATATATGGGGGGGTCTGGGTTTCTGATAAATATACAGTGAATATGCAAGGGTCCAGTTTCCCAGTAAATACACAATAAATATGTGGGGGTCTGGTTTCCCCAATAAATGCACAATGAATATGTGGGGTTCTGGTTTCCCTAATAAATACACAATGAATATGTGGGGGTCTGGCTTCCCCAATAAATACACAATGAATATGTGGGGGTCTGGTTTCGTGATCAATATACAATGAATATGCAGGGCTTCTGGTTTCCCGATAAATATATAATGAATATGTGAGGGTCTGGTTTCCTGACAGATATACAATAAATATGTGGGGGGGGGTCTGATTTCCTCAATAAATATATAGTGAATACGTAGGGGTCTTGTTTACTGATAAATATACAATGAATATGTGGGGGCCTGGATTCCCCAGTAAATATATAATGAATATGTAGGGGTATATAGGGGTCTAATTTCCCCAATATAGAAATATGTGGGGGCCTGGTTTCCTGACAAATATACAATGAATATGTGGGGGTCTGGTTCCCCAATTAATATATAAGGAATATGGAAGGGTCTTGTTTGCAGATAAATATACAATTAATATGTGATGATCTGGTTCCTCAGTAAATATATAATGAATATGTGGGGGGGAGTCTGGTTTCCCGATAAATATACAATGAATATGTATGGGTCTGGTTTCTCCAATAAATACACAATGACTATGTGGGGGCCTGGTTTCCCCAATAAATACACAATGAATACATGAGGGTCTGGTTTCCCCAATAAACACACAACAAATATGTGGGGGACTGGTTTCCTGATCAATATGCAATGAATATGCGGGGGTCTGGTTTTCTCAATAAATATATAATGAATACATAGGGGTCTTGTTTACCAATGAATATACAATGAATATGTGGGGACCTGGATTCCCCAGTAAACATATAAGGAATATGTAGGGGTATGTGGGGGTCTAGTTTATCCAATATATGAATATGTGGGGGGGGTCTCATTTCCTGACAAATATGCAATGAATATGTGGGCGTCTGGTTCTCCCATTAATTTATAATGAATATGGAAGGGTCTTGTTTACCAATAAATAAACAATGAATATGTTGGGGTCTGGTTTCCCAGTAAATTTCTAATGAATATGTAGGGGTATGTGGGAGTCTAGTTTCCCCAATATAGGAATATGTGGGGGTCTGGTTTCCTGAAAAATATACAATGCATATGTAGGGGTCTGGTTCCATAATTAATATATAATGAATATGAAAGGGTCTTGTCTACCAATAAATATACAATGAATATGTGGGGATCTGGTTTCACAGTAAATATATAATGAATATCTGGGGGGGTCTGGTTTCCCGATAAATATACAATGAATATGTAGGGATCTGGTTTCTCCAATAAATACATAATGAATATGAGGTGGCCTGGTTTCCCCAATAAATACACAATGAATATGTGGGGGTCTGGTGACCTGATCAATATACAATGAATATGCGGAGCGTCCGATTTCCTGATAAATATACAATGAATATGTGGGGGTCTGGTTTCCTCAATAAATATATAATGAATATGTAGGGATCTTGTTTACTGATAAACATACAATGAATATGTGGGGATCTGGATTCCCAAGTAAATAAATAAGGAATATGTAGGGGTATGTGGGGGTCTAGTTTATCCAATATATGAATACACGGGGACCTTGTTTCCTGACAAATATAAAATGAATATGTGGGGTCTGGTTCCCCCATTAATATAAAATGAATATGGAAGGGTCTTGTTTACCGATAAATATACAATGACTATGTGGGGGTCTAGTTTCCCAGTACATATATAATGAATATGTGGGGGTGTCTGGTTTCCTGATAAATGTACAACGAATATGCAGGGACCTTGTTTCCCAGTAAATACACAATGAATATGTGGGGTTCTGGCTTCCCCAATAAATATACAATGAATATGTGGGGTTTTGGTTTCCTGATCAATACAACGAATATGCAGGGTGCCTGGTTTCCTGATCAATATACAACAAATATGTGGAGTGTCTGCTTTCCTGATAAATATATAATGAATATGTGGGGGTCTGGCTTCCTGACAAATATACAATGAATAAATGGCGGTCTGGTTTCCTCAATAAATATATAGTGAATACGTAAGGGTCTTTTTTACCAATAAATATACAATGAATATATAGGGATCTGGTTTCTCAATAAATATATAATGAATATGTGGGGGGTCTGGTTTCCCGATAAATATACAATGAATATGTAGGGATCTAGTTTCTCTAATAAATACACAATGAATATGAGGTGGCCTGGTTTCTCCAATAAATACACAATGAATACGTGAGGGTCTGGTTTCCCCAATAAATATGTGGGGGCCTGGTGACCTGATCAATATACAATGAATATGCGGGGCGTCTGTTTTCCTGATAAATATACAATGAATATGTGGGGGGGCTGGTTTCCTCAATAAATATATAATGAATATGTAGGGATCTTGTTTACTGATGAACATACAGTGAATATGTGGGGACCTAGATTCCCCAGTAAATAAATAAGGAATATGTAGGGGTATGTAGGGGTTTAGTTTATCCAATATATGAATACATGGGGGCCTCATTTCCTGACAAATATACAATGAATATGTGGGGTCTGGTTCCCCCATTAATATATAATGAATATGGAAGGGTCTTGTTTACCGATAAATATACAATGACTATATGGGGGTCTAGTTTTCCCAGTAAATATATAATGAATATGCGGGGGGGGGGGTCTGGTTTCCTGATAAATGTACAATGAATATGCAGGGGCCTTGTTTCCCGGTAAATAAACAATGGATATGTGGGGTTCTGGTTTCCCCAATAAATACACAATGAATATGTGGTGTTCTGGTTTCCTGATCAATACAACGAATATGCAGGGCGCCTGGTTTCCTGATCAATATACAACGAATATGCGGAGTGTTTGCTTTACTGATAAATATATAATGAATATGTGGGGGTCTGGCTTCCTTACAAATATACAGTGAATATTGTGGCAGTCTTCTTTCCTCAATAAATATATAGTGAATACATAGAGGTCTTGTTTACCGATAAATATACAATGAATATGTGGGGGCCTGGATTCCCCAGTAAATATATAATGAATATGTAGGAGTATGTGGGGGTATAGTTTCCCCAATATGGGAATATGTGGGGGTCTGGTTTCCTAACAAATATACAATGAATGCATGTGGTCTCATTCTCCAATTAATATCCAATGAATATGCGGTGATCTGGTTTCTCCAGTAAATACACAATGAATACGTGGGGGCCTGGTTTCTCCAATAAATACACAGTGAATATGTGGGGGTCTGGTTTCCCCAATAAATACACAACGAATATGTGTCGGTCTGGTTTCGCCAATAAATACTCAATGAATATGTGGGGGTCTGGTTTCCCCAATAAATACACAATGAATATGTGGGGGTCTGGTTTCCCCAATAAATACACAATGAATATGTGGGGGTCTGGTTTACTGATCAATATACAATGAATATGCATGGGGGATCTGGTTTCCCGATAAATATACAATGAATATGTGGGGGGGTCTGGCTTACTGACAAATATACAATGAATATGTGGGGGGTCTGGTTTCCGCGATAAATATACAGTGAATACGTAGGAGTCTTGTTTAGCAATAAATATACAATGAACATGTGGGGGCATGGATTCCCCAGTAAATATATAATGAATATGTGGCAGTACACGGGGATCTAGTTTCCCCAATACCGGAATATGTGGGGGATCTCATTTCCTGACAAATACACAATGAATATGTGGGGATCTGGTTCCCCAAGTAATATATAATGAATATGGAAGGGTCTTGTTTACTGATAAATATATACAATGAATCTGTGTGGGTCTGGTTTCCCCAATAAATATATAATGAATATGTAAAGGTATGGTTTCCCGATAAATATACAATGAATATGTGGGGGTCTGGTTTCCTGACAAATATACAATGAATATGTGGGGGGTCTGTTTTTTGAAATAAATATATTGTGAATACGTAGGGGTCTTGTTTACCAATAAATATACAATGAATATGTGGGGGCCTGGATTCCCCAGTAAATATATAATGAATATGTGGCAGTACATGGGGGTCTAGTTTCCCCAATATCGGAATATGTGGGGGGGTCTCATTTCCTGAAAAATATACAATGAATACGTGGGGGTCTGGTTCCCCAAGTAATATATAATGAATATGGAATGGTCTTGTTTACTGATAAATATATATAATGAATGTGTGTGGGTCTGGTTTCCCAGTAAATATATAATGAATATGTAAGGGTATGATTTCCCAATACATATACAATGAATATGCGGGGGGGGGGGGTGTTTGGTTTCTTGATAAATATACAATGAATATGCAGAGGTCTGTTTTTCCACTAAATACACAATGGATCTGTGTGGGTCTGGTTTCCCCAATAAATACACAATGAATATGTGGGGGTCTGGCTTCCCCATTAAATATATAATGAATATGTAGGGTTCTGGTTTCCTGATAGATATATAAGGAATATGTGGGGGTCTGGTTTCATGATAAATATACAATGAATATGTGGGGGCCTGTTTTCCCCAATAAATATATAAAGAATATGTGGGGGTCTGGTTTCCCAAATAAATATATAATTAATATATAGGAGTCTGATTTCCTGATAAATATACAAGGGTAGGGATCTGGTTTCCCAATAAATATACAATGAATATGTGGGGGTCTGGTTTCCCTATTATAATGAATATGTGGGGGTCTGGTTTCCTGACAAATATACAATGAAT
The DNA here is from genome assembly GCF_019279795.1 of Protopterus annectens. Classification (NCBI taxonomy): domain Eukaryota; kingdom Metazoa; phylum Chordata; order Ceratodontiformes; family Protopteridae; genus Protopterus; species Protopterus annectens. Next base: position 75,046,894 of record NC_056735.1, on the reverse strand, counting down.
ATGTGTGGGTCTGGTTTCGCTAATATATATAATGAATATGTAGGAGTCTTGTTTACTGATAAATATACAATGAATATGCAGGGGCCTGGATTCCCCAGTAAATATATAATGAATTTCCTGCCTTTTGAACTTGGTCGACTTTTTTGAAACAGTCACTAAGGCCATTGATGAGGGTAAGGCAGTTCACATAGCCTACCTTGACCTTGCAAAAGCCTTCGACACAATACCCCACTCGGGCATCATAGAGAAACTCACCAGCTTAAATGTAAACCCATATGTCACAAGATGGGTTGCAAACTGGCTCAAGGACAGAACCCACAAGGTCAGAATTGCTGGAGCCATGTCAGACTCTAAGCCAGTCACAAGCGGTGTCCCACAGGGCTCAGTCCTGGGACCCCTCTTGTTCGGCATTTATTTTTCTGAGGTGCAAGCAAACATTGGAGGATTGTGGCTGACAAAGTTCGCAGATGACTGCAAACTGGGCGCCATAATTGATACTCCAGCGGACACAAGCATCCTTCAGAGAGGCCTCATAGAAACGGATAATTGGTGCCAGAGCCATGGCCTTAAACTGAACGCCAAAAAATGTATAGTCATACCCTTTGGGAAAAACAAGGTACCCACAAATGACCACATAGGTGGTAATCCATTAAGTACGGAAGAGGTAATCAGGGACCTAGGGACCCAAGTTGACAGTAACCTCTCATTTGACACTCACATTGCCAAGGTGGTTAGGAAGACCTTCTATATTGCCCACCTTATCATGAAGGGATTCACATCTAGATCAAGAGAGGTCATTGTGCTCCTGTACTCTTCTCTTATCAGGCCCATGATTGAGTACAATGCCCCATTTGGGATGTATCTTACCCGACACCTGCAGCAGTTGGAAAGACCCCAAAAGTTCCTCACCAAGAGGATAAAGGGTCTCAAACATATGTCATATGCTGCCCGGCTGAAGAAACTCCAGCTCTATTCAGTCGCATACCGCCTACTCAGAGGTGATCTATGCCTGACGTACAAGGCCATGTCCAATCCAGAATTAATGGACATGCTCCACCTCAGAAAATCCAAATCCATCAGAGCCACGAGAGCAAGAGATTTGAACCCCAACACAGAAATAAATAGGATGTGCTGGAGGGACAGATTCATAATCCAGAGGCTCCCTACACTCTGGAACAGAATCCCAGTCCATGTTAGGCAGAGCCCCTCACCAACTCTCTTCAAGAGAAATCTTGACGAGTGGATGGGAGATCGTAGGTTTTCCCCGGGGGTCATCTCTGTGTCACTACTAGACAGAGGCACAGTAAACTAAACCCTAAATGGGCACAGTATTCTCATCCCAAGGGGTGGTGAAAGCCACACACACTCTGGCTAGGCTTATAAATGTCCTAGGGCAGATAGCCTAGTACGAACCTATGAACCTATGAATATACACAGGCCTGGTTTCCCGATAAACATACAATGAATATGTGGGAGTCCGGTTTCCCAAAAAATATACACTGAATACGTGGGGGTCTAGTTTCCCCAATAAATATACAATGAAAACATAAGCAGGCTGGTTTCCAGACAAATATACAAGGGATACATGGGCAGTCTGGTTTCCTGCAAAATATACAAGGGACACACGGGGGTCTGGTGTCCTGATAAATATACAAGGGATATGCGGGGGTCTGGTGTCCCAATAAATCTACAAGGGATACGCAGGGTTCTGGTGTCCCGATAAATATACAAGGGATACATTGGGGTCTGGTGTCCCGATAAATATAGAATGAATATGTGGGGGGTTGGTTTCCCGATAAGTATAGAATGAATATATGAGAGTCTGGTTTCCCGATAAATATACAATGAATACATGGGGGGGTCTGGTTTCCCAATAAATATACAGGGGATAAGTGGGGGTGTGGTTTCCCAATAAATTTACAAGGAATACATGGGAGCTGTTTTCCCGGTAAACATACAATGAATATGTGGGGATCTGATATGTGACATATTAAATAAACTGCAGATTTGGGGAGTTAGAGTCAGGACTATGAAACACCATGTCATCAACAGAGCTCCCTGATCCTACTATAAAAGATCTTTAACCAGATTTCACTGTATTTCATTTATTAATTTGCCTGTGTTTTTACATGATTAATATTTTACATTAACTTCTTAAGTAATTGCTGAATAAGGCTTTAAGTAGGTTGTGTTTTTTTTTTTTTTAAAGAATTGATGGTAGGATTCACAGACGGGTGTGCAAGATGCAGCTGTGCAGAAAATAGCCACACACAGATAGGCACAGTCTGGTAGCAATCATAATGGTATGCTGTGCTGCAGTGCAGAGAGCTTGGATGTGCTACAGGCCACCTACAGAAATGACTGCATAATGCTAGGTAATGAAAGCAGGTAGAGAAATGAGCTGTACTGATATGTAATGTACATATGGTGAACACAGTCATATGAGCTGTACTGATATGTAATGTACATATGGTGAACACAGTCATATGAGCTGTCCTGATATGTAATGTACATATGGTGAACACAGTCATATGAGCTGTCCTGATATGTAATGTACATATGGTGAACACAGTCATATGAGCTGTACTGATATGTAATGTACATAGGGTGAACACAGTCATACGAGCTGTACTGATATGTAATGTACATATGGTGAACACAGTCATATGAGCTGTACTGATATGTAATGTACATATGGTGAACACAGTCATACGAGCTGTACTGATATGTAATGTACATATGGTGAACACAGTCATATGAGCTGTCCTGATATGTAATGTACATATGGTGAACACAGTCATATGAGCTGTCCTGATATGTAATGTACATATGGTGAACACAGTCATACGAGCTGTACTGATATGTAATGTACATATGGTGAACACAGTCATACGAGCTGTACTGATATGTAATGTACATATGGTGAACACAGTCATATGAGCTGTACTGATATGTAATGTACATATGGTGAACACAGTCATATGAGCTGTACTGATATGTAATGTACATATGGTGAACACAGTCATGAGCTGTACTGATATGTAATGTACATATGGTGAACACAGTCATATGAGCTGTACTGATATGTAATGTACATATGGTGAACACAGTCATATGAGCTGTACTGATATGTAATGTACATATGGTGAACACAGTCATATGAGCTGCACTAATATGTAATGTACATATGGTGAACACATTCATATGAGCTGTACTGATATGTAATGTACATATGGTGAACACAGTCATATGAGCTGTACTGATATGTAATGTACATATGGTGAACACAGTCATATGAGCTGTACTGATATGTAATGTACATATGGTGAACACAGTCATATGAGCTGTACTGATATGTAATGTACATATGGTGAACACAGTCATATGAGCTGTACTGATATGTAATGTACATATGGTGAACACAGTCATATGAGCTGTACTGATATGTAATGTACATATGGTGAACACAGTCATATGAGCTGTACTGATACGTAATGTACATATGGTGAACACAGTCATATGAGCTGCACTGATACGTAATGTACATATGGTGAACACAGTCATATGAGCTGTACTGATATGTAATGTACATATGGTGAACACAGTCATATGAGCTGTACTGATATGTAATGTACATATGGTGAACACAGTCATATGAGCTGCACTGATATGTAATGTACATATGGTGAGCACAGTCATACGAGCTGTACTGATATGTAATGTACATATGGTGAGCACAGCCATATGAGCTGTACTGATATGTAATGTACATATGGTGAGCACAGTCATATGAGCTGTCCTGATATGTAATGTACATATGGTGAACACAGTCATACGAGCTGTACTGATATGTAATGTACATATGGTGAACACAGTCATATGAGCTGTACTGATATGTAATGTACATATGGTGAGCACAGTCATATGAGCTGTACTGATATGTAATGTACATATGGTGAGCACAGTCATATGAGCTGTACTGATATGTAATGTACATATGGTGAGCACAGTCATATGAGCTGTACTGATATGTAATGTACATATGGTGAACACAGTCATATGAGCTGTACTGATATGTAATGTACATATGGTGAACACAGCCATATGAGCTGTCCTGATATGTAATGTACATATGGTGAACACAGTCATATGAGCTGTACTGATATGTAATGTACATATGGTGAACACAGTCATATGAGCTGTACTGATATGTAATGTACATATGGTGAACACAGTCATATGAGCTGTACTGATATGTAATGTACATATGGTGAACACAGTCATATGAGCTGTACTGATATGTAATGTACATATGGTGAACACAGTCATATGAGCTGTACTGATATGTAATGTACATATGGTGAGCACAGTCATATGAGCTGTACTGATATGTAATGTACATATGGTGAGCACAGTCATATGAGCTGTACTGATATGTAATGTACATATGGTGAGCACAGTCATATGAGCTGTACTGATATGTAATGTACATATGGTGAACACAGTCATATGAGCTGTACTGATATGTAATGTACATATGGTGAACACAGTCATATGAGCTGTACTGATATGTAATGTACATATGGTGAACACAGTCATATGAGCTGTACTGATATGTAATGTACATATGGTGAACACAGTCATATGAGCTGTACTGATATGTAATGTACATATGGTGAACACAGTCATATGAGCTGTACTGATATGTAATGTACATATGGTGAACACAGTCATATGAGCTGTACTGATATGTAATGTACATATGGTGAACACAGTCATATGAGCTGTACTGATATGTAATGTACATATGGTGAACACAGTCATATGAGCTGTACTGATATGTAATGTACATATGGTGAACACAGTCATATGAGCTGTACTGATATGTAATGTACATATGGTGAACACAGCCATATGAGCTGTACTGATATGTAATGTACATATGGTGAACACAGTCATATGAGCTGTCCTGATATGTAATGTACATATGGTGAACACAGTCATATGAGCTGTACTGATATGTAATGTACATATGGTGAACACAGTCATATGAGCTGTACTGATATGTAATGTACATATGGTGAACACAGTCATATGAGCTGTCCTGATATGTAATGTACATATGGTGAACACAGTCATATGAGCTGTACTGATATGTAATGTACATATGGTGAACACAGTCATATGAGCTGTACTGATATGTAATGTACATATGGTGAACACAGTCATATGAGCTGTACTGATATGTAATGTACATATGGTGAACACAGTCATATGAGCTGTACTGATATGTAATGTACATATGGTGAACACAGCCATATGAGCTGTACTGATATGTAATGTACATATGGTGAGCACAGTCATATGAGCTGTACTGATATGTAATGTACATATGGTGAACACAGCCATATGAGCTGTACTGATATGTAATGTACATATGGTGAGCACAGTCATATGAGCTGTACTGATATGTAATGTACATATGGTGAACACAGTCATATGAGCTGTACTGATATGTAATGTACATATGGTGAACACAGTCATATGAGCTGTACTGATATGTAATGTACATATGGTGAACACAGTCATACGAGCTGTCCTGATATGTAATGTACATATGGTGAACACAGTCATATGAGCTGTACTGATATGTAATGTACATATGGTGAACACAGTCATATGAGCTGTACTGATATGTAATGTACATATGGTGAACACAGTCATATGAGCTGTACTGATATGTAATGTACATATGGTGAACACAGCCATATGAGCTGTACTGATATGTAATGTACATATGGTGAGCACAGTCATATGAGCTGTACTGATATGTAATGTACATATGGTGAACACAGTCATATGAGCTGTACTGATATGTAATGTACATATGGTGAACACAGTCATATGAGCTGTACTGATATGTAATGTACATATGGTGAACACAGTCATATGAGCTGTACTGATATGTAATGTACATATGGTGAACACAGTCATATGAGCTGTCCTGATATGTAATGTACATATGGTGAGCACAGTCATATGAGCTGTACTGATATGTAATGTACATATGGTGAACACAGTCATATGAGCTGTACTGATATGTAATGTACATATGGTGAACACAGTCATATGAGCTGTACTGATATGTAATGTACATATGGTGAGCACAGTCATTACACTGACAGCGTACTGAGATGCTGGATGTCAGAGATTGCACACATGTAATAATAAAGGCCCCTCAAAGCTCACACTCAGAAAGTTTGTGAACAGGAAGTTGGACCTTTCCCTCAAGTGCTAGGTAATGTGTGATGTCAGTTGTATCATGACCACTATATTCAAACAGTATCATATATACTACACACAGCTTGGCTACGTATTCAAACAGTATCATATATACTACACACAGCTCGGCTGTATATTCAAACAGTATCATGTATACTACACACAGCTCGGCTGTATATTCAAACAGTATCATGTATACTACACACAGCTCGGCTGTATATTCAAACAGTACCATGTATACTACACACAGCTCGGCTGTATATTCAAACAGTATCATGTATACTACACACAGCTCGGCTGTATATTCAAACAGTACCATATCTACTACACACAGCTAACAGTATCATATATACTACACACAGCTCAGCTGTATATTCAAACAGTATCATATCTACTACACACAGGTTGGCTGTATATTCAGACAGTATCATATATACTACACACAGCTCAGCTGTATATTCAAACAGTATCATATATACTACACACAGCTCGGCTGTATATTCTAACAGTATCATGTACACTACACACAGCTCGGCTGTATATTCAAACAGTATCATATATACTACACACAGCTCAGCTGTATATTCAAACAGTATCATATCTACTACACACAGCTTGGCTGTATATTCAGACAGTATCATATATACTACACACAGCTCAGCTGTATATTCAAACAGTATCATGTATACTACACACAGCTTGGCTGTATATTCAGACAGTATCATATATATTACACACAGCTCGGCTGTATATTCAGACAGTATCATGTATACTACACACAGCTCGGCTGTATATTCAGACAGTATCATATATATTACACACAGCTCAGCTGTATATTCAGACAGTATCATATATACTACACACAGCTCAGCTGTATATTCAAACAGTATCATATATACTACACACAGCTCGGCTGTATATTCAAACAGTATCATGTACACTACACACAGCTCGGCTGTATATTCAAACAGTATCATGTATACTACACACAGCTCGGCTGTATATTCAAACAGTATCATATATATTACACACAGCTTGGCTATATCAACACTTTGTATGAACATATTCCTCAAGGCCAACTAGATGGTAAGTGCAGGCACTGTGACAAATATTACGGTATACAGCTACATTTACAGCAAGTACAAGTGTGTAAATCCTCCACCCACATGCTGATACTCTGCTGTGAGTGATACTAGACATCTGCTACTGCTCTGATTTGTAAGCCCCATATGGAACACAGAGTGAGGCTTTGCACCAGTGTAACAGTAGACACAAATTAGCCTGTATGCACAATGTCTGCTTCTGCTGCCTTTTTTAGAGGGGCAATCCAGAATGACTTTGCCACACCTTCCTGGATATTCCTACCGTGTTGCATGCTATAACATATTCTAGTCTAGCAAACAGGTGGGGCAAACCCAGGACAGCCCTACAGGGAAAGTGCATAAATGCCATTATGTAACAAGAGTAAAACCAGAACAGCTGCAAGTAGCAGCCAAACAATCCCATTTCCAGACAGTGACAGGGACAGTACATAGCAGTGCAGGCAGTGACAGGGACAGTACACAACAATGCAGGCAGTGACAGGGACAGTACACAGCAGTGCAAGCAGTGAAAGGGAGAGTACACAGCAATGCAGATGATGTGAGGACATTTAGTTCAAAACTATGGTCCCTGATAACACATAGTGACAGTGCAGTTATTGCACAAAACGAAGACAATGCATGCACTTTTATTTTGTTTTTAAACATGCACTTTTATTCTTCCAAAATAAACATTTTAGATCGCTGCAGTCCTCATGCACTGTGCACATATTTTCTGTGTTGGTGGCCCCTGATTACCTCTTCAAGCTCTTTTAACTGTATTATACATAGTGAGATGCCCAAACTGACACATAAATCTTTTCAATATTTAAACACTCTTTTTTTTTATAAACACTCTTTACTTTTATGTGTGTGCTTCCATTTGTACTTACTTTACTTAAATATGGTACCACTTTGCAGACTTTATCCTTATAATATGGTCCTTCCTCTGATAGCAAGTCACAAACTTTTACAAGTTTTTATATACATCTTTAACAGTTACTACACACTGCTGGGAGCTGCCTTTTCCTGAATATCTCAACATATATTAATAGATAACCTTGATAATCATTGTGTAGATAACTTCTTTACAGCTTTTCTCTCGTTACCTCACATTCATGTCTCCTTCCTCTATTTGGCATGCACCCTCTTATTATTCTACTTCTTCCAGCCTTTCCCATCCTGTCGCTCACCAGGTCAGGAAAAAACAAGCGAGCATCAGGGGTTCTTGTTCAAGCAGCTTTACTGTATACAAACACATCATAAAGGAGGTTAAGTAACTAACTTATAAACAGATTAGCTATCATGCACATGGATGTTAACATTCTGGTATCATACACATGGATGTTAACATTCTGGTATCATACACATGGATGTTAACATTCTGGTATCATACACATGGATGTTAACATTCTGGTATCATGCACATGGATGTTAACATTCTGGTATCATACACATGGATGTTAACATTCTGGTATCATACACAAGGATGTTAACATTCTGGTATCATACACATGGATGTTAACATTCTGGTATCATACACATGGATGTTAACATTCTGGTATCATACACAGGGATGTTAACATTGTGGTATCATGCACATGGATGTTAACATTCTGGTATCATACACATGGATGTTAACATTCTGGCATCATACACAGGGATGTTAACATTCTGGTATCATACACAGGGATGTTAACATTCTGGTATCATACACATGGATGTTAACATTCTTGGTGCACCTTCAAAACGGCATGGAAGCTAACATGTGCTTGGTATTTATATGCACATACAGATCTTGGAAACGCTTCTTAAAGGTACAACACACCTTATACTCTACAGCCTCCCTCTTTGAGAAAATGCATTAGACATTGTCACTAAAATTAATGAATATGCAATTTACATAGAAATGATTTTCATCATGCAATTATACAAAGCTAGATATATATATATAAACACGACTACATCCAAGTTGTTGTGTATTTCACACTAGGCTTTAAAATGTGACCATATTGTGTGACTATACCTCCCAACCATACCGAATTACTCGGTAAAAAATGAGTTTTGGGTTCCAAATAATGGGGTGCCACGATTCCTGAGTAGCACCCCTTAATTTCCGAGTTTCCCGGCACTTTTATTTTAAATTTGATTTCCTGGCTTTTTGAGCAGACATCATCACGTGTGCAATGACGTCAGCTCTGTGAGCCAGCCTGCCAGCCTGTCGGAATTGAGCTGCAGCTCAAAGTGCGTTAATTTCCGGATGGAATGCTTCTCAAATCCTTAGCAGGAAGGACTGCAATGTGAGCAAGGCATCTTCTATTCTGCTGACTGAACAAAACAGCCGTTTGAAACTGCAATACGAGCGAGGCTGGATACCTTCATCTTCTATGCTGCCTGCCTAATGAGATATGCTGTAGCTGTACGGAAGAGCGACAAAGCAGAGTGTTGCTGCTGCGAGACATTTGATATGCTGCTGCTGACTGAAAAAGTAGGAAGCACTGAGAAGAGCCGTTTGGGATGGGGAAGGTGTGTGTCTGTGTGTAAAATGCCCCAGGTGAATATACCAGGTGGCTAGAGGAGGAACTCAGGCTCAAACCTTGTACCTTGGGTACAGGTAACAACAGCCTAAGGTCCCTACCCAGTACCCCTTCTGAACACTTTCCACATTTATGCCTCATATTTTGTTCTGTTCCTCACAAAATCTCTGG
>NC_056735.1:74986825-75031825 GCF_019279795.1 Protopterus annectens | reverse complement strand
TATTACATACTAAACAGGAAGAAAGTACTCTATCAATGTCTTTTGCTAGAGAAGTCCAAAATACTAGTCCTCTTGCTCTTCTCTTAGTAGATTTGGAATCCAGGTGACCACGATGGAAAATCTGGATATATTCCTGTTATAAAGGAAGCAGAAGTGATAATTTTAGGACCTTTGAAAATATCTTCCATCAACAACTCATCTCTGTAAGGAAAGTAAGATTGCACTTCTGGGGGTACACTCGATTGCTTTGAAGGCCATCCAACACTGATATAGGGATTAAGCTTTTGCAAAACTGGATCGGTCATTGTATGATCTCTCAGCTCATCAAGTCTTGTGATAGAAAAATTATCCACTTCCATGACATCAAAGTCAAAATTCTCTGCATGAAGCTGTTCTGTGGTATTTCTAGGCATTCTGGATAAGGTGTCAGACAGATAAAGAAGTCTGCATTTCGTATAAATCATTTTGAAGTTGTACAGTTGCAATTTAAGCATCATTCTTTGTAATCTTGCTAGAGCTGAATGCATAAGCTTCTTTAAAATAGTGACCAAAGGTTGATGATCAGTTTCAATCTGGATTTCTCAACCACAGAAATAATCATGAAACATGGAACATGCAAACACTATTGCCAAAACTTCCTTCTCAATTTCAGCATACTGCATCTCAGTCTGGGTAAGTGTTCTAGATGCGTAGGCTACTGGCTTGCCTTCTTGGAGAATAACTGCAGCTAAAAAATAAGTTATGTACTCACCATAACGTTCCATCTGAGTAGTTATACTTCATTTTTCTGCAACCTGTGGGTATACGGATTTGTATCGGATCCGAGACGGCAACTTTTTTTCTAGCATCTGCTTCAAGCTCCTCCACTTACCCATAATGCCCTACCACCTCCTATCTTCCCTCAGATCGAGTTTGCTGCAACTAAAACATAAGCAACTTAACCCAAAAAAACTATCCTGAAAAGACAGGACAAGGTCCGGGGGACAGAGGGAGGGAATGTTGCAGAAAAATGAAGTATAACTACTCAGATGGAACGTTATAGTGAGTACATAACTTCTTTATCTGAAGTAGTTAACTTCATTTTATCTGCAACCTGTGGGACAGAGTCCCCAGTTACTCCGATCTTGGGAGGCCCTTATGGAAGGATATTCCTGAGCACCGTAGAGCCAAAGGATGCTCTACCCTTTGAAATCAGATCTAATTTTTAATGGGAAATGAAGGAATGTGAATTGGCCCAGGTCGCTGCTGCACAAATATTGTCCAAAGTAACCCTAGACCAAAAAGCAGCAGAGGTCACCATGGACCTGGTACAGTGAGCCTTAACAATACCAGGAGGAGAAAAATCTTTTGCTTTGTAGGCATGTGAAATACAAAAAGTGATCCATTTGGCCAAAGAAACTTTAGAAATAGCTTTTCCCATAAATGCTTTGGAAAAGGAAACAAACAACTGGTCAGTCTTGCAGAAAGACTTTGTTCTATGAAGATAAAAATGAAGCTGTCTATGAACATCTAACAAATGGAGTTTGTATTCACCTTTATTTTGGAAGTTAGGGAAGAAAACGGGCAGATTAACGGACTGGTTTATGTTTGCTTCAGATGCCACTTTAGGTAAGAAGGAAGGGTTAGTACAGAGGGAGACCCTATCCTTATAGAAGACCAAATACGGAGGCATGGCAGACAGACCTTGAAGCTCGGAAATCCTCCTAGCAGATCTAATGGCGACTAGGAAAGCAGTCTACCAGGACAAAAATTTCAAGTCCACCAAAGCTGCAGGTTCTAAAGGAGGAGCCACCAATGCCTGTAAAACAAAAGTAAGGTCCCAAGGAGGCACTGAATCCTTGACAGGCGGCCGTAACAGAAAAGTACCTTTAAGAAAAGCCTTACACAGCCTAGAGGAGGCTAAGGCCATGTTGTCTTCACCAATGTCAAAACTGGAAATGGCTGCCAATTGTACTTTCACTGTGGAGGAACTAGCTCCTTGCTGAAAGACACCAGACAGGAAGTCCAACACCGCTGGAACAGGGGCTGTAAAGAGATCTATTTTTCTCTGTGAGGCCCAAATGGAAAAGCACTTCCATTTATTGCAATAAAGTTTCCTACTGGAGTCTTTAAGAGAAGCCACCAGAATGGATTTTACCGGAGATGAAAGACAGTGAGTCCTGGCAATTAACGGAACTGGAGCAACCAGGCTGTCAGCTTGAGGCTGCCCAGATTGGGAGGACGTGCCCCTGATGGATGGGAGATTAGATCCAGGCAGGGATCCAGAACCCACGGGGGAGCTAAGAAATGAGACCAAAGGAATAGGAACCAAACCTGACGAGGCCAGAACGGGACAATGAGGATCACTTTGCACCGTAGTCGGCAAGCTTTCTGAAGAAACTTCGGTATGAGTGGCAATCGTGGATAAGCATACAGAAGCCCGGGGGCCCAAGCATGGACTAGAGCATCTCTGGAGACTTCTCCTGGTGAGGGAGTCAGAGTGAAGAACTCGCTGCACTTTGCGTTGGAAGGAGATGCGAAGAGATCGCAGCAAGGCTGACCCCATGCAAGGAAGATCTCCTCCGCTACTGACTGATTCAGAGACCACTCATAAGGCATCAGAATGGCCCGACTCAATCTGTCCGCTAAAATGTTGGAGCACCCCGGGATGTGTGTTGCTATCAGAAACCGACCGGTGGAAATCGCCCATTCCCACACTCTCATGGCCTCACAACATTGAGGGTAGGATCTGGTTCCACCCTGCTCGTTGATATACCAGACAACCGACATGTTGTCTGACTGAATTGCAATCAATACGAGAGGGAGGACTGTGTGAATGGCTTCCAACGTTAAAAGCACTGACCTCATCTCTAGAACATTTATGTGCAACTTGGTCTCTGACTGGGACCATGTGCCTTGGACTGTCCTTCCCAAACACTGCCCCCCCACCCGAGTTGGGAGGCGTCCGTGGTTACTGTGGCTTGGACTGGAGATGATGCAAAGGGGCGTCCTTTTGATATCTCTGGTGAACTTAACCATCAAAGAAGAGATGCACTGCAGACATGACTGATCTTGATCGGAAATTCCATGGGCATGTCTAGCTAAGACCATTGAACAGCCAGAGTCCATTGAAGAACCCGCATGTGAAGGCGCGAACAAGGGAGAATCGATATGGCGGCAGCCATGGAGCCCAGAGCCTGGAGAACCTTGCTCGCCTTTGAAGACTTGGATTTCGCTATCTGAGCTATTTGGCACCTGAGGTGTAGGATCCTGTCTGGAGTTAAGAATACCTTCATCTGCAAAGTGTCTAGCCGTGCCCCAATGAAGTCTAGAACTTGTACTGGTTGCAAATGGGATTTGTGAACATTGACTGTAATTCCCAGTAGATCTGCCAACCGAATGAAATAATCTTGGGCCAGACACAAGTGATGCTTGTTGGGCACAGTGACGAGCCAGTCGTCCAGGTATGGAAAAACTTGAATACCCCGAAGCCTCAGGTGAGCTGCTACAACTGCCATTACCTTGGTGAACACCCTGGAGGCTGTGGTGAGACCAAAGGGTAGGGCTCTGAACTGAAAATGACTGGGTCCCAGCCAGAAGCGCAGAAACCTCCTGGAGCTTCTGTGTATTTTGATGTGGTAGTAAGCATCCTGGAGGTCTAACGAGCACATCCAGTCGCACTCTCGGAGATAAGGTAGAATGGACTGTAGGGTGATTATCCGGAATTTCTGTTTGGCTACTGACAGGTTTAATGTTGACAGGTCTAGAATGGGCCTGAGTTCCCCCATAATTTTTGGCACCAAAAAGAACCTTGAGTAGATGCTTAATCCGGACTGATCGGGGGGGGGGGGGGACCTGTTCGATGGCTCGTTTGAGAAGCAGCTTTAAAACCTCTAGAGCTGCGTCCTCCCTGTCAGCGGGTGGAACATCCGGGAGGTGTTTTGTAATATTTGGAGGGGCAACGAATGGGATAGAGTAACCTCTGGATATTATCTGTAAAACCCAGCGATCTGTCATAATGGACTCCCATGCCTCTGGGTGTAAGGACAATCGTCCCCTGACTGCATCCAGAGTAGGATAGTTGGGCAACCCCTCAGGGCTGCTGACCAGGTCTATCAGAAAAGGGTTCCCTAGACACCAAATTCTTGGGACCCCCTCTACCTCTGGGTCGGCATCAATCCTGTCCCCCTCTGCCTCTGGGGGAATAGTTGTCCTGAGAATCCCGGGAAAACTCAGATTTTCAGAACCACATCTTCTTCTGCCCTCTTTGATTCCTAGAGAAGGACTGCTAAGGGTTAGAGAAGCGGACTCCAAAGGCAGACAAAGTCTTCCTGTCCTTTTCGCTCTGAACAAGTGAGTCACATACTGTCTTCCCAAAAAGGGAAGAACCGTCGTAGGGAGCATTGGTAAATGACGCCTTGAAAGGGTCCGCAAACTGACACAACCTGAGTCAGGCATGACGCCTCATGGCTATGCCTGTCCCAGCTGCCCTAGCTGCTTCTTCCATGGCATGGGAAAGGAGCCGCATTGACGTGTTTGAGACTGACTTCAGAGTAGACATTTTCTTCAAGAACAACTGTCTGTCCTACGGCAATAAAGACTCTGGGGGCAACTCAGCGAATTCCGAAGCAAGGTCTCGCTGAAGCCGAATCACGTGTGCCAAATAATTCAACACACGGATAGAAAAGGTTGCTGAGGAGTAGACATGCTCCCCAAACATATCCACCGACCTGGACTTCTTGTCTGGAGGGTGGACTGAGGAACTCTCCTGTGTTAGTTCCTTCTTTGTGGCCACTGCAACCAACATAGCATCAACTGGGGCTCCTTTCAACCAGGGTTGACTGTCAGAAGGGGGAGATAAAATCTTTTCAGGGCATTTGGGGATGGGCTCTACAGTGTCAGGCTCCTTCCATGCCCTCGTGGTGATGAGGTCCACCAAGGGGTCCGCTGGTGGAGACACCCAGGAAGTAGATAGGCCCATGCCAAAGGCCTCCAGGAACACTGACTCATCCCCAGAAGGTTTTGGGGCTGACCAACCTCCCCTCTGGGGGAGGATCTCCATAATTTCTCTGAAAGAGACGTCTTTGGGAGGTGACTTGGGGGAACCTTCTCCTTCATCTAAGTCAGTGTCCGTAGTGAGGGACTCGGGGGAGTCCAAGTGCCTCCTTTTGCACTTGCGCTTATGGTGACCCTCTTCAGTGGGACTTTTAGAAGGGGATCCGTGAGCCACAGGGGTTTCCTCAGGGAAATTAACCTGGGGATCCTCTTGCATGGGCTGTCTCTGAGACAGGATGAAGGGAGTCATCGCCAAATCCATGGGGGTATCCGAGGGGATGGGCTGGGGTCTCAATCCCTGGGAGAGAACCCTCTCCACCACTTCGAAGGTCGAGAGAGAAGCCCTCCCCAGATCCGAAGTGGGTACCGGAGCCGAAGCCAGGGTAACCTGAGGTCTGAGGGAATGGATCGGTTCGAAAAGGTCGGAGCCGAAGAATCCATTCCCCTGGGTCCAACTCCCTGTCCACAGCTCCGAGAGTCACTGGGATCTGAACAAGTCAGATCCGAGGAACTCAAGATAACAGCTGGAGTTGAGGTTGGAGGAACCGTCAGCGCCGTGCTACCAGCTCCGAAAAACCTAGGATCCAAGAGCTCCGAAGCCAAAGCACGGATCGGGGAAGGAGAGATGGGGCAG
This sequence comes from Protopterus annectens, assembly GCF_019279795.1. Lineage (NCBI taxonomy): Eukaryota > Metazoa > Chordata > Ceratodontiformes > Protopteridae > Protopterus > Protopterus annectens. Next base: position 75,026,157 of record NC_056735.1, on the reverse strand, counting down.
AAAAGAGGCATGGAGGTCCCCCCTCCAGAGGGAGAGGGGCCTGGCAAGTCTCCCATCTGAATTTGGGTCTGAATAAAACTCTGCATCATCCTGTCCATATCCATGTCCGATAGGCTCTGAGCTGACCTCGAAGAGGCCACCGACTCAGATCTGGCTGGTCTGCGCAGTGGGGAGGAAGGCCTCAAGTCCAAATGTTCCAACGGCTCCGGTGACAAATGAGGAGACTGGAGCCATGGAGAAACAGGCCTTATGGTCTTAGATGGGGGGCTGAGAAAGAGCTCCCTGTCTGGAGATCTCTTACGATGCCTGTCCTTTTTCTCCCTTTCCTTTCTGCACCTTTCTTTATCTTTTTCTTTTTCTTTCTCTTTTTCTTTGTCAGCCACGCTGACTGAAGATTTGTCCTTAGAAGACCCATCGTCAGAAGAAGAGGGAGGTTGAGTCCCTGTCTGGATGGGGGGTGGTACACTAGAGACTGAGGCTGAGGCAGATTCTAGCATGGCAGCAGGGAGAATGCCTTTGGCAACTAGCTTGGCCTTATGATCCCTAAGGGCCCTAGGGTTAAAACCAGAACAGACAGCACACTGAGTGGACAAATGTGCCACTCCCAAGCAAATTCCACACACAGTGTGACCATCGGCCAGGGAGAGCTTATGGCCACACTCTGCACATTTTTTAAAGACAGGCTTCGGCTGGTCAGCCATAGTCCTGCACTCAAAGGTACAAGCACTACCTCTCCGAAACCACACACAACACAGGTAGGGAAAGGGCAGGCCTAACTACTACTCTACACAAAACTTCTTCTTTTTTTTTTTTTAAACACCGACGACCAAGAGAGATACTACACAAGGGGATGAAGGGACAAATTTTACTGAAGCACACCTAGATACCAAAAAAAAAAAAATACTGCTTACTATCCCTGAGCTCAGAGCAAAGGAGACCACGATGCACACTAGTGGCATGGCAAAAAAGATCTGAGGGAAGATAGGAGATGGTAGGGCATTATGGGTAAGGAGAGGAGCTCAGAGCTTGGAGCAGATGCTAGAAAAAAAGTTGCCGGCTAGGATCCGATACAATTCCATATACCCATAGGTTGTAGATAAAATGAAGTTAACTACTTCAGATCCACATTTTTAAGCATTGCAGGAATGAGTTACAGTTTGCTGACATCATAGTATCTTGATGTTGGGGGGGGCAGCAATTTTCTGTTTAAGAACTTCAAATGCTCTCTTGTGCTGATTTAGCCATAATCAAGTAACATTTTTACATCTGAGCTCTCAAAGGCGCTGTTGACTCACTGAAATCTGGTACAAACTTGTCTAAATAATTGACCATACCAAGAAAAAGCTGTAGAGCTTGCACATTATCTGGTGCTGGCATCTCAAGAATGGCTGCTTGCTTGGATGGGTCTGGTCTCAAGCACATACTTGTAAACAAATGACCTACATACGTAACTTCTGGTAGTCTGAATCTGCACTTTAGAGGATTGCACTTCAAGTTCACCACGTGCTCTGTCAAGAACTCTCTTAAGATTTCTGTCATGCATCTACGTCATCCTTGAATCCGACCAATATATCATTAGCTATTATGGCACATGGATAGCCTGATAAAATTTGCTACATTGCATGCTGTAAGACTTCACTTGTAGAATTTATCCCAAATGGCATCCTGAGGAATTTAATATCTTCCATATGGGGTATTGAATGTAGTCAGTAAAGAAGATTTACAATCAAGCATCACTTGCCAAAATGAACTCTTTGCATCGAAGACCGAAAAACAGTGGCATTTAGTATCAGGGCTGCAAATTCTTCGACTGTACGCATGGGATGATGCAGTCTCTTCACTGCTTTATTCAAATCTCTTTGGTCAATACATATTCTGATTTCATCTGAGTCTTTCTTATGAGGTCAGTTGCCAATCTCCTCTCCGGTCCAGCTGGTGAATCTGGGAATCTTGAGGCAATGTTACAACTGCTTCATGTACACAGACAACCCTCTCCTCCCAACAAATTCCAACACATGTGAGAGATGCAACCATATAGCCAAACTGGAGGCTAAGCTCTCTCAACTCAGTACTGGCGTAACCAGTCAGGAGGAGAAGGAAACCACACTCACTACAATTCCAGTCTCACATAGACCTACCACGACAGCAAACCAAACACAAACACACAAACACATACTCGGAGGCTCTAAATAAAAATTTGCCTAAGCAGCAGAGACCTCCAAAGCAGACACCCAAGCAACCGCTACCCCAAAACAAAACTCCAGTTCTCCTTGAAAGTGCCAGTACAACTTGGAGCCATCTGAAACTCGGTTTGGGTTTCGTCAGGGCCAACCCTTTTCATAGCGTTGCTTCTGCAGCGCTGTTTCTGCGCAGCAAAAAGACTAAAAAGACTGGGGATATGGTCGCGGTCATGCTATGATTTGGCCCCCACCCTCCCTGGACAGTTAATTGCGCCATGACGGCGTCAAGCCATCATTTGGTATTCGGGCCACGAGGGACAGCGGTATACCCAAGTGTAAGGACTGCAGCAATGTGAGATGAAGAACATCATGTGCAACACATAGCTCACAAAGCCAGTGTGCCGAACAGTCACAGCCCTTAAGGCTAAACAACATACCTGATACACTTGTAATAGGTGACTATCGTCAGGCACACTGACGTCCTGCTCACCAAGCTGAACAAGGAGAACGTCACGGTGAGCTGCCTGTTGGGCGCTAGGATCCGCCACATAACACACGCACTCAGGTCACTCCAAGGCAATTACAAATATGACTCTGTCATTGTCCATGCTGGTGTGAATGACCTGAGACGTACCTCCCTGGACTACATGAAAAGAGACATAGAGGAGCTCTCTGAGCATGTAGCCCAGGCCGGTATGACCCTGACCTTGAGTAGCATCTTACCCTCACCAAGAATGATGCCACAATATGAAGACAAGATGATCAATTTCAACAACTGGCTTAAGTACTGGTGTCATTCAAAGGGGATCCAATGCCTGTCAGCCTGGGATGACATGCTCGACAAGCCACAATGCTTCGCTAGGGACAGCTTGCACCTGTCACCCCTGGGCTTTTGGATATTGGCAAAGGCTCTTGCTACCCCCATAGTGCCTTTTTTAGGCAAGGCTCAAAAGACAAACCCACCTCCATAGGTATCACAATGGATAAGAAACTAAGAGTAATGCTACTCAACGCCAGAAGTCTAAACCTCAAGATGCATGCACTCGAAACTCTCCTTAGCATGGAGAACATTGATATCTGTGCAGTAACAGAAACCTGGTTCAAGGCTCCCGAGAGCACCCCAGCTACCAGGTTATACCTCATACCATGCTTTTCAGCCCCAAAACTTGGACCGAACCACAAAAGGAGGGAGTATCAATATTATCAAAGATACCCACACCTCCAGGTTGGTGGCACAGCACGAAGCATCAGAGACTATCCATGTGCAACTAATAGTGGGTAAAACTGCCTTCCAGTTTATAGCCTGCTACAGATCACCCTCCCAAACCCAGGAACCCCACTCGGCCTTCCTGAGAACACTGGAAAATATGAAGGTCTCTCCAGACACCATTATATTGGGTGACTTCAACTACCCAAACATAGACTGGGAGCATTACTCTAGCTCCAACACCCTAGCCCAAAGGTTCCTAGAATTTATAAACTCAAATACTATGGAACAACTTGTTACCACTCCCACAAGAGGGGAAAACATACTGGACCTGATCATCACCAACATGGGGACTCTATGCTCCAGACCAGAAGTGTATCCCTCACTGGTAAGATCAGACCATAAACTAATCTCACTGGATATTCATATCCCGACCCCACCCCCTGTCCAGAAAACCACAGTGAAAAACTTCTTTAAAGCAAATTTCACACTCCTCAAAACCGAGGTGGAATCCTTCAAAGCCCCGGGCCTGTGGAAAATACGGCCCAGACCGCAGAATCCTTTATAAACGCATTCTATGAACACCTTCAGGAATGCATGAATCATGCAATCCCAAATAAAACCAAGACCCAATCCTCCAAAGGCAGACGTCCTGTCTGGTGGACCCCAGCCATAAACAAACTATACAATAGAGGAAGGAAGCTACTACATGATAGAGCAAAATCCCAAAAAGGGAAGGCATCTTTGATCAGTATTAGCAAAAAACTATGGGCACACATAAAATTGTCTAAGGCCAGCTTCGAGAGAAAAATTGCACAGGACACTAAGGATAATCACAAGGCTTTCTTTAGTTATGTTAAGAACCTGGGTGGGAGTTCCCAGATATGCTCAGAATTAGTCCAAAATGACAAAAAATACACCAAACCCACAGACACTGCCACCATCCTAGCTGACAGGTTCAGAGCAACCCCCCCCCTCCCCACCAAAAGGGCAAATATCAATCCCAGCAGAGTGCTGCCCCCTGACATCTCAGATGCTCAGGTAAGAGCCGCCCTCTCCAAAGCAAAAAACACAGCATCAATGGGACCAGACGGTGTCCCGGGCTGCGTCCTACATGAACTCCAAGAAGAGTTAAACCCAAACATAAAACTACTGTTCAATCTCAGCCTTACTACAGGATATGTACCCATAGAGTGGCGTACAGCAACAGTGGTCCCTCTCCACAAAGTTGGTGCCTCAACGGATCCTGGAAACTATCGCCCCATAAGCCTGACTAGCTTGCTCTGCAAAGCTATGGAAAGCATCATCATGGACCTCATAAATAAAGATATTGGGGACCTACAGACACTGGATCCTACCCAGTTCGGCTTTGTTAAGGGCAGATCCTGTCTCTTAAACCTGGTCGATTTCTTTGAAACAGTCACCAAGGCCATTGACGAGGAGAAGGTGGTCCACACAGCCTACCTGGACCTCGCAAAAGCCTTCGATACAATACCCCACTCAGGCATTATAGATAAGCTCATCAGCTTAAATATAAACCCATATGTCACTAGATGGGTTGCAAACTGGCTCAAGGACAGAACCCACATGGTTAGAATTGCTGGAGCCATGTCAGACTCCAATCCAGTTACAAGCAGCGTCCCACAAGGCTCAGTCCTGGGAACTTTCTTGTTCGGTATATATTTCTCAGAGGTACAGGCAAACACGGAAGGACTGTGGCTGACCAAGTTTGCAGATGACTGCAAACTGGGTGCCATAATCGACTCTCCAGCCGACACAAGCATCCTCCAAAAGGGTCTCATAGAAACAGTCAACTGGTGCCAGAGCCATGGCCTCAAGCTAAACGCCAAAAAGTGTATAGTCATCCCCTTTGGCAAAAACAAAGTTCCCACAAATTACCACATAGGTGGTAATCCATTAAGTACAGAAGAATTAGTTAGGGACCTGGGGACCCAAGTTGATAGCAATCTCTCATTTGACAACCACGTGGCCAAAGTGGTTAGAAAAACATTTTATATAGCCCACCTAATCATGAAGGGATTCACATCTAGATCAGGGGGAGGTCATCGTGCCTCTTTACTCATCCCTCATCAGGCCCATAATTGAGTACAATGCCCCTTTTGGGATGTACCTTACCAGACACCTGCAGCAACTGGAAAGACCCCAAAAGTACCTCACCAAGAGGATCAAAGGGCTCAAACAGATGCCATATGCTGCCCGGTTAAAGAAACTCCAGCTCTACTCAGTGGCATACCGCCTGCTCAGAGGCGATCTGTGCCTGACGTATAAAGCCATGTCCAACCCGGAATTAATGGACATGCTGCACCTCAGAAAATCCAAATCCCATCGAGCTACGGGCTCGAGAGACTTGAACCTCACACTGAAATAAATAGGACATGCTGGAGGGATAGATTCATAACCCAGAGGCTCCCTTCACTCTGGAATAAAATCCCAGTCCAGGTTAGGCAGAGTCCCTCATTGACTCTCTTCAAGAGGAATCTTGATGAGTGGATGGGAGATCATAGGTTTACCCCAGGTATCACTTCTGTGTCACTGTTAGACAGAGGCACAGTATACTAACCTCAAAAAAGGGCATAGCAAAATTAATTTAAAATGGGTGGCGAAAGCCAAACACACTCTGGCTAGGCTTATAAATGCCCTAGGGCAGATAGCCTAGTATGAACCTATGAACCTATGAGTTGCTACCATGGACGACACTCATTCGGCAGGTTCTGCAACTGGACAAATTATACCTTGTTGCACCATTTTGTCCAACTGAGCTTTGACCTTATGCTGCATAGCTATTGGAACTCCTCTTGCTGGTCTGACCTCTGGACTGATTTCTGGGTCTAATTTCATGGAATACACAACTGGATGCTTGCTCAAACCGTCATCGAAAACACCAGCATACTCTGAAAAAATAACATCAGTGAACCTGAAACTTCCTTGGTAAATGAAAGCAGATTAATTTCCAAACTGTCTCTGAGACTCAATAATGACTGCACAGGTCTTCGTACCACATAGAACAATAGGCTATAACAGCTCTTAGCCACATAACATAAAAGCACTTCTGATCCTTTGGTTGGACTCTCTTCATCTCCATAAGCTATAAGTTTTGCACAACTAGTCACATTTAGTTGTTCACCAACTCTGACCCTTGCAAAAGTATCTGCAAACATGACATTACACTTTGAACCAGTGTCTACTTTATGCTCTGTGTATTTACCATTGATCCGGACAGTGCAAAACAATTTTTTGTCAATAAATCTACCACATAAATCTTTTCACCAATTACTGATACACCATCTACACAGAAAGCAGACTGTTGCAGGTCTATTTGATTAACTTGGTTTTGGAGTGACCCTTCTTTGCAACTGTGTAAGGCTTACTCGATTTATGAAATCTTTGAAAATGGTTCCATTTCTTACACTTATGACATTGCTGACTAAATGCCATGTACCTTTCTCTTGTGGACTCATGGTTAGCACCACAATTACAACAGTTAACAATAAAACTTGATTTGGGTTTTGCTGATTCACTCTTATGCTGTACTGTAATGTCTGTTTTGCACTAGGTACCCTGGTTCTGCAGTGAGCATGCTCCTTTAACTGAACTCCTCTTGGAATGTGCTAGAAGACTAGGGGTTTTACCTACAAGTCCTGCAGGGGCTGCTGCCGCCATGTGCTTAGGCCTGCCTTTGCCTGTCACATGTTACATGCTGTCTACATGAGCTCTGGAGCCTACTGAAATCATTCTCTTATCACTAACAAGCATATTTGTGTGCCTTTCTGTAACTTTATGAATCTGATGAGCATTAAATCACTGTCATGAAACTAAATCTTTCTTACAGCAGCATTATTAATGCCGCACACGAATTTGTCCTTTATTAACTCATCCCTTAAATCACCAAACCTACACATTTTAGCTTTGTTTCTCAGATCAGCAATATAAGCTGTGAAAGTTTCCCCTTGCTTTTGATCTCTCATATAAAACAAATACCTCTCTAGTGTAACATTGGTCTGAGGGTTACACATCTCTCTGAATTTGCACTTTAAACACTCGGGTCTTCCCTTGATTCAGCCTGCACAACAACACAACGAGTTTCTCCTTCACCTTCATACACTGTTGGTGCATAGACAAATGAACACTCCCTTTCAATGGCTTCTGACCCTGCTAAGTTCAACAAAACGGATGCCCTGGTATGTGCATCTTTATCAGAATAAGCTGCTTGTATAAATATATTGTATTCTTGATCAAATATTTTCCAGTTCTCTGCAAAGTTCTGACCAGACAAAAGTGGTTGTGACTTGCAAAATCTGTCTGCCATATTGATATATCTCGGTGTAAACTCTTGCAAAATATGCACAAATGTACCCACTTGTACATACATGTATACATGTGCTTGAAATTTATGCCAGTACTTGTAACAACACAATGAGCCTCTGTGTAACTGAATTATGTTTCCTGGGGACTGCAACACTTTGAAATCTCTTTACTGCAAAGCCACTTGCTTTGAAATTATTTTTTTTACCATACCAGCCGTTTATCTTGTAAAGGCAAAATGCTAAAGTAATTTATCATCATTATTTTACTGTATGAGCCTTTTTCTTGTAATCGCTTAATGCCAAAGCCATTTATCAACATTTTACTGCCAGAGTCATTTATCATCATTTTAAGAAACATTTCGAACAACTGCACAGTGCGAATAAGCTGAGCAATAGAAGCTGAGAGCAAGAAACTTTCGAAGTAACTGTACTTTGTGAATACACTATCTTGAAGCAATGGCACATTACAAATGAACTGTTTTGAAGTAATTGTGATTCTCGAAGTAATGGCAATTTGCAAATGAACTGCTTCAAAGTAATGGCACCTTGTGAATAAACTTTTTTGAAGTAATGGTACTTTGCGAATAAACTTTTCAAAGTAATGGCAGTTTGCGAATGTACTGGGCAGAAGAAGCTCAGAGCAAGGAACACCTCAAAATAACTATACTTTGCAAATAAACAATACACAGCACACTGGAATCTCTCCCAAATAACTGCACTCTGCCAAACAAATCTGTATAGTCCGAGAGACACTATGTAAGGGCGGCACTCTGTGAACAGACATACCCAGGCACAAGAAACTTTTCGAAATGGCTTCACTTGACTGCACTTCATGAAATAGTTACACTTTACACACAACAAACTCTTCAGAATTAATGCACAGCACACACTGTAAACATTTTTACACACCTTCAGATACTTCAAACAACTCTAGTTTTGCTATTCAGGCTTCAATCAATGCGAAGTAGGAATTTGCACCAAACACAGTAATTCGCCCAAAATACATGGAGTCGCCTTTGCTTTATTTATACTCAATGTGCCCTTTTCTGCCCTTTTTATTATAGTTGTTTCACTCATTAAATCTCTTACTGTGCCTTTTATGCCCTTTATGCCCTTGTGTTATATTTGTTTTGCTCATTTAATCTCTTTTCATGCCCATTGTACTTTCTTGTGCTCGTTTTATAGGTTCATAGGTAGGTACTAGGCTATCGGCCCAAGGGCCTATGTAAGCCTAGCCAGCAAGGTTCCATGGCTTACACCACCCAAGAAAGTTATTTTCCTGTGCCACTGTCGAGCAGAGACACAGAAGTGATCCTCGGGGTGTATTTCCTATTTCCCATCCACTCATCAAGATTTTTCTTGAAGAGTGCTAATGAAGAACTTTGTTTGACATAGATGGGCAGCCTGTTCCAGAGTATAGGAAGACTCTGGGACAGGAATCTATCCCTCCAGCATGTCCTGTTTATTTTGGTGACAAGGTTTAGGTCCCTAGAGCGTGTAGCTTGGAGTGATTGTGTTTTCTTTAGGTGTAGCATGTCCAACAGCTCAGGGTTTGACATAGCTTTATATGTTAGGCAGAGATCACCTCGGAGTAGGCGATATGCTACTGAGTAAAACTGAAGTTTTTTGAGGCATTCAGTGTAGGGCATTTGTTTGAGGCCAGTAATCCTCTTTGTGAGGTACTTCTGTGGCCTTTCCAGCTGCTGCAGATGTTTTGTAAGGTACATTCCAAAAGGGGCGTTGTACTCTATAATGGGTCTAATGAGTGATGAGTAGAGGGGAACAATGACCTCTTTTTTCCTGGATGAGAACCCTTTTATGATGAGGTGTGCCACGTAGAAGGACTTCCTGACTACTGTGGCGATGTGACTACCAAAGGAGAGACTACTGTCCACCTGGGTCCCAAGGTCTCTTATCATGCATTCAGTGTTAAGTAGATTGCTGCCTATGTGGTAGTTCATGGGTACAGAGTTTTTACCAATGGAAACGACACTGCACTTTTTGGCATTGAGCTTGAGGCCATGGCTCTGACACCAGGCATCTGTCTCAGTGAGGCCCTTCTGTAGGATGTCCACTTCATTTGGGGACTTGACTATGGCTCCTAGTTTGCAGTCATCTGCAAACTTCATTAGCTAGAGGCCTTCTGTGTTAGCCTGTACTTCAGAGAAGTAGATACCAAACAGAAGAGGTCCCAGGATGGAACCCTGTGGTATTCCACTTGTCACTGCTTTGAGGTCAGATTTGGAGTCTGCAACTTTTACAGTGTGGGTTCTGTCAGTGAGCCATTTGGCAACCCATCTTGTGATGTAGGGATTTATACATAGTTTAGTGAGTTTAGCTATAATTCCAGAATGGGGGATGGTGTCGAAAGCCTTGGCGAGGTCAAGATGGGCTGTGTGACCACCTTACCCTCATCCACGGCTTTGGTGACTGCCTCAGAGAAGTCAATCAGGTTCAGAAGGCATGATCTGCCTTTCACAAACCCGAACTGGGTGGGATCCAGAGTTTGGAGGTTATCAATGTCTTTGTTTATAAGTTCCATGATGATACGTTCCATGGCCTTGCAGACCAGGCTCGTCAAGCTAATAGGTCGATAGCTGCCAGGATCAGTGGTGCCTCCCCCTTTGTGGAGTGGGATAACTGTTGCTGTGCGCCATTCAGTGGGCACAAAGCCTGATGCTAGGCTATTATTGAACATAGTGCTTAAGTGAGGAGCCAGTTCGTTCTGAAGTTCGTGTAAAATGCAGCCTGGGATGTTGTCTGGTCCCATGGATGCTGTGTTTCTAGCTTTAGAGAGTGCAACTTTTACCTGCGTAGTTGTGATTACAGGGACTCTGCATTCTTCCTGTATAGATATGGGCCCTTTAGGGGGTGAGAGGGGGGTAAAAGTAGCACGGAACCTATCTCCCAGGATGTTGGCAATATCAGTTGGTTCTGTAATTTTCGTGCCTTTGTGCTGTTACTCAGAGCAGATCTGGGTGTTGCCATCTAGATTCTTGACATACCTATAGAATGCTTTGTGGTTGTCCTTGGATTTAGTGGTGATTTTGTTTTCATAGCTAGCTTTGGGGGATCTTATAAGGGATCGCAGCTTCTTACTGAGGCTGACCAGGGAGCTCCTCCACTCATGGGATTTTCCTCTCTTTTGCAACAGTTTCTTCCTTCTGTTGTACAGTTTGTTTATGGCAGGGAACCACCAGATTGGCTTCCTTTTTTTGGAGGATAGCGTCTTGGTTCTGTTTGGGATAGCACGATCCATGCACTCGTGTAAGTGCTTACAGAGTGCATTTGTGTAGGAATTATCAGTTGTAACTGTATTGTCCATCTGCATGGGTATCATGAAGTTCACCACTTCTGTCTTAAGAAGCATGAAGTTGGCTTTGGTGAAATTTTTTACTGTGGTTTCCTTAATGGGGGATTGGGCGGAATGTGGATATCAAGGGTGATAAGCTTATGGTCGGATCGGACCAACGAGGAGTTGACTTCAGGTGTGTAACACCGGTCACTCATGTTGGTAATGACTAGGTCTAGGATATTGTTGCTTCTGGTGGGGGTGTGGATAAGTTGATCTAGGGCATTGGAGTTTATGAATTCCAGAAAGCGTTGAGCTAAGGAGTTGGTACACGAGTAGTTTTCCCAGTTATTGGTGGGGTAGTTGATGTCGCCCATTATTAGGGTGTTTGATTGAACCCTAATATTTTCCAGTACATCAAGAAAAGAGGAATGGGAATCCTGGGGCATAGTGGGGGATCTGTAGCAAGCTACAATTTGGACTGCAGTTTTGCCCAAAGTTAGTTGCACTTGGATAACCTTGGATGCATTATGCTGAGCAACTAGCCTGGAGGTGTGGATATCCTTAATGAATATAGACAGACCTCCGCCTTTGGTGTTTCGGTCCAGGTTACATGGCCGAAGAGTGTGGTATGAGTTATAGCCTGGTAGTACAGGGGTGATCTCTGGAGCCTTGAACCAGGTCTCAGTCACTGCACAGACATCGATGTTCTCCATTTTAAGGAGTGCCTCGAGTGAGTGCATTTTGAGATTTAGACTTCTATCACTGAGTAGCATTACCCTCAGTTTTTGCTTGCCTGTTCCAGTTATGGTGGTGAATTTATTATTTGAACCCTGCCTAAAAAAGGCACTATAGGGGCAGCAAGAGCCTTAGCCAGTATCTGGAATCCCAGGGGCGACAGGTGCAGGCCATCTGTGGCAAAGCATCGTGGTCTATTGACCATGTCATCCCAAGCAGACAGATACTGGATCTCTGATCTCTAGTGACACCAGAAGCTTAACCGATTGTTGAAGCCAATCACTTTGTCCTTGTACTGCGGTATCATTCTGGGTGATGGCGGAATGCTACTCAGGGCTAGGGTCATACCTGCCTGGGCTACAAGATCGTAGAGCTCTTCCATGTCTCTTTTCATGTAGTCCAGGGAGGTACATCTCAGGTCATTCACACCAACATGGACAATGACAGAGTCATATTTGTACTTGTTGTGGAGTGACCTGAGTGCGTGGGTTATGTGGCGGATCCCGGCACCCAACAGGCAGCTGACAGTAACCTCCCTGTCTAGCCTGGTGAGTGGGACATCAGTGTGCCTGACTATAGAGTCACCTATGACTAGTTTGTCGGGTATGTTGTTTTGCCTTATTGGCTGTGGTTGAGTGGCACACGGAGTCTGTGGGCTATGTGTCATTTGGGTTGTGTTGGGGGATGGAGGTTGCTTGCATTTCTACTTTGGAGGTCTCTGTTGCTTAGACAGATTATTATTGAGAGCCTCCGCGAATGTTTTTGTGTTACTATGTGTGGATTTTGGTGGTGTAGATTTAGTGAGACTATGTGATGAGTGTGGTGTGGTGCAAATGTTTACCTTCTCCTCATGATTGTCAAGTTCAGTCTTGATTGGAGAGAGCTTTACCTCCAGTTTGGCTAGATAAGTGCATCTCTCACAGGTTGTAGTGTTGGGTGGTAGGAGGAGAGGGTTTGTGTACATGAGCAATTTCTACATTTCCCCAAGATGCCCAGACTCATCAGATAGACAGGAGAGAACACTGGGAGCTGACCCTTGGACTTGCCTGAATAAAAAAATATTTTCCTCTAGATAAGTGAGGAAAGTGAGTACAAGAGCTGTTTTTCTCTAAGCAAGTGAGAAAATTAAGTACCAAAACTATTTTTCTCTAGGTAATGAGGAAGGTTGAGTGCAGTAGTAATTAGTAGGTTATTTAGTGCTTACAAGTTCTAAACAAGTGCTGAGTATGAATAAGCAAATTTAAGTGCCAAAACTAAGAATCTGTATCTGCACTAGATGAGTTACAGGACACATGCAGGCTTTCAAGTGGCTTTAAATCAGACTATTCACCTTCCTACTTTCTTTCCAAATCCTCAAAACAAAGGGGAAAGGATTTTACATTCATTGGACGTACACAGACAGCTACGGTTTCACCTGGACAGAACTAAAGATTTCAGAAAATCTGATCAGTTGCTTATTTCTTATGCCTCCAGTTCTCTAGGCAAGGCTATTTCTAAACAAACTATTTCCAAATGGATTGCTCATGGGATAAGGTTTTGTTACTCTCACTTTGGGAAGCAGATTCCAGGTACTGTTAGAAGTCATTCTACAAGAGCAGCTGCCACTTCAACAGCTTTTCTCAGAGGAGTTCCTACCAAAGACATTTTGGAAGCTGCCACTTGGAGTTCAGTGCATACTTTTTCTAAGCACTATAATCTCCCTTTGTATTCTAAGTCTAGGGCAGGTTTTGCCTCTGCTGTCTTGCAGGGTCTTCTGGCTGCCCCTTCTTCTGCATAACCTCCTCCCTCATCACAGCTTTGGGATTCCACCCTACAGTTATGACTGCAACAGTGAAACACGAAGAACATAGTACAGTTGTGTACACCTACCATAAATGTAGATGTTCGAGTGTCTTCACTGTTGCAGTCATTCCTCCACCAATCCCTCTTATTTTTTGCTTGTTCTATCTTCCTCTTCTTTTGTGGTGTATTTGTGTTTCCTTTTTGGACACCTTTTGGTTACTTTGGGGGACTTCTGACATCTGGGGCAAGAAAGGCTGGAGAAGTTTCCCACACGATATACAATAATTAACTTTTTCTGACATCGGAGGAGCAAGAAAAAAAGTTTCCCCAACGGGGTACTTTGCTTGAGAAGAGAAGTAGAAAACTTCGGACCGACGACAATCAAAGCACGTTGTCCTGAATGCGCCAACCAACGACTTGCAAGCTGCTTTTCACCGCACGGCAAGAAAGATTGGAGAAGATGGCGTCGGCTGTCAGCTTTATACCTTTGCGTTCTGACATCAGGGTACTTGCTGGTACAGCCGACGCCGGACCCAGACTTTGGAATTCTGGCCGACCTCGGGCTGCCTGCCAGCAGGAACACCCTACAGTTATGACTGCAACAGTGAAACACGAAGAACATCTGCAGAAGCCACCAAATTTAAACTACAAACCAAAAATAGGAAGGGTGGGTGGGACAAAACAGTTTCAACAGAGATCTAAACAACAAATAACAGTACAAACTTTAAAACAAAAAAATATATACTCAGCTCTGTATATTTGCCGATCAGTCTCTCAGAACAGTGAGACAACAGTTTCAACACAGATCTAAGCAACAATTAACAAACTATAACCAAAAAAAAAAAATACTCAGCTCTGTATATTTGCAGATAGTCTGTAAGGCAGTCTCTCAGAACAAAGGTTCCAGCAATCTGAATGCAGCTGTTACTATACCAACTGAAGACTCGGCAAAAAGTGGGGTGGGGAAAACAGTTTCAGCTCTAAACATGCTCGTTTTGCTTTAAACATGCTCGCTTTGCTTTAAACATGCTCGTTTTGCTTTAAACATGCTCGCTTTGCTTTAAACATGCTCGTTTTGCTTTAAACATGCTCGTTTTGCATTCCAAAATGGTGGAGAGCCTGTAAGCACACTGACAGTGCAGCTACTGCATTCCTATACTATAATCTGACTTCAAACCAGCGCATCGCTTAGGAAAAGTATACCAAACATCAATGGATTAAAGCAGAAATATGAGTACTTACTTGTTTCATCTTTATTTTTCAAAGATTCTCTCATTCTGAAGGAAAAATAATTACTTGTTGGAAATAGAGCCCTGAACCGCATGGTGTGGATTCTTCAAGACTAACAGGCCTAATAAGAGGAAAGTAACAAGAAAAACAACTTTCATAACAAGACTTATCATTTAAAATTCTGCACTACTACTAGGAATCCAACTATACAAGACTGATGGAGAATCAGCCAGATCGGATGGAAACTGTAATCACAAAAACCAAACCGTCTGCAATTACTACTCCTGAGAAAGAAACCACTTCTAAAAGGCATCAAATTAACAAGCAACAACAAGAAGCTGATAAAATATCTCAAAGATTAAAACAGGAACAACCTTTAACACTGGAGAATCTGAAAACTGCTTTACAACCTTTACTAACAGAAGGGCAGGGTTTCTCTCATAAGCTAACTACATTTGGCTCAACTCTGGACCAAATTGTGCTTAGGCTTGAACAAAATGAAGCTAACGTTATGGACAATGAGCTAAAAATAAATGAACTGCAACAAAAAGCACAAACCAATGACACCATAATTAAAGAATTACAGCAAAAAAATGTTAGACTTGGAAGCTAGAAGCCGGAGAAATAATTTTATCATAAGAGGTATTCCAGAGAGCTTTGATAATTCACAACTTATTCCAATAATAAAAGAAATACTAAGCTCTCTTCTGGCTAATAAAAATCTCCTGGATGAGATAGTGATCGAAAGAGCTCACAGAGCTATAAAGCATACACAAACAAGTGATTTTCCTAGACAAATCTATATCAGACTGCTTAATTCAGCACATGTTCAACAGATATTGTCAGCTTATAAGATTAAAAAGAATGTTACATGGAGAGCGCATAAAATGATGATTACTCAAGATCTTCCTTTACAAATTACACAAAATCGACAGAAACTCAGCAAATACTGCAATTACCTCATTGAAAATAAGATTTGTTTATTTTTATTTATTTATTTATTTATTTTATTTTATTTCACATTTGTTGACCGGAAAAGTCCGACTGGATACATGTCCATTTTCAGCGGAGGCCCGGGGAGAAAAGCTCCACAGTGAATGAATATAATGCATTTCGATAATACATAGGACTCAGTAACAAAACAATACATAGAACTAAAGAACAAACAAAACAAATTAGTTTCCTATACTAGAAAATGGTACAAAGGAGATGTAGTAAAAAAAAAAAAAAAAAAAATTGTTTCCAAATGAGATAACCTGCAACTTTAACATTTTATTACAAAGAAGAAAAATATCCTTGGAAACATCTGACCAGGCAAAATCCACCTTTCTGCGTCTCTTCAAAGTAAATCCTGCCTGAGGCAACTCTTTTCATATCTTTTGAGACAAAAACAACATTTGGAAGGCTAAACAAGTGCTACAGCTCCAAAAAACTACAGGACAGAAGAATATATCACTCTTATGGGAAATTTTAAACAAATGGATGTGGAATGTGTTCTAAATAACTCTGCTTACTTGCCTGTAAAGAAAACCTCTTTGCTACACTGTAATACTTAAGGTACTGTCTTTTAGTAACTGCCTTTACATTTAAAAGTTACAAAGCCACCTAACACTGTCTGCATAGAGAAATGACTTTAAAGTGCATTTACAGCTTACAAAAAAGAAGTGTTAAATTACATTTAAAAAATGGTATATAACCTTTGATATAATAGTTTAAGTAGTGTAAATATTAGACATAAGTAGTTTCAGCTGAAATGTATACTCATTATTCTACTGGCATAATCATTGAGTTGCTTTTAAGTATGTCTATGAACAAGGTACAAAAACATTTCTCTTTTTTTTTTCTTCCTCTCTGTTTGTTCAGTTGATGGCACTGGTTAACATATGAGTTCACAATGATGGTTTATATGGCTTTTGACAGTGCAGTGTTAAATGAAAATTCCAATACATTTAAAGAACCACAGTTAGTTGCTGTTAGTAAGAATAAGGCAAATGTTGTTGAATTTTAAAGTGCTGCCTTCTTTAAATGTTTAAAATGTATACTCATTCTGCTGACATAACCATTGAGTTATTTTTAAATGTGTCTATTAGCAAGGTATAAAAACATTTTTTTTTCTTTTCTCTTTTCTCTCTGTTTGTTCAAGTAGATGGCACTGGTTAATTATTAATATACGCGTACACAATGATGGATCTATATGGCTTTTGCCAGTGCAATGTTAAATGAAATTCCAATACATTTTAAAGAACCACAGTTAGTTGCTGTTAGCAAGAATAATGCAAATGTTTTTAAATTTTTAAAATGATGCCTTCTTTAAATATACATATATTGTACTTGGTTTTTGAAAATATTATTTTGTTAACTCTTTAATAATTCTTGAAATGTTAAGAATTATAATATGTTGCTGTTACTACAAAACTTTTTATAAAAGCTACTTTTCCTTTTCTCTCTATGTAATATCTAAGGGTACAATTAATATAATATTTTAAGAAGTCTGAAAATGAATATGCAGTATATAAATAATAAAAGGAGCGGGATGGGCACAGTCTGTTAGCTGATGACTGTTCGCATTTGGAACAGTATGGGTGTTATTGACATCCCTCTGATATATATCTACTCCTTGTTGTTAAAAATAATAGTTTCTTTTAGTTTCTTAACTCATGCACATTTACAAATACAGAGGGATGGGTGGTTAGGCACCTATTTAGAGTTTAGGAGTATAGAAGTCACAACATTTATTCTTAAGATAAATACACTAACAGAAAAAGTTTATAACTGTATTTTAGTGTATCAACTAATGAGAAACTTCACAATATTAATAAAAAATGATAACCATAGACTCTTGGAATGTTAAAGGGGTGGTAGATAAAAAGAAAAGAAATTTAATCATGCACCTCACATACCAAACTAAGGCTGCTATAACTTTATTGCAAGAAACTCACTTAGATGACCAACTTTAGGTTAGGGAAAGGAAAAGAAAATGGGCTAAAACAATAGTTGCTGCAAATTATAGTTCTTTGTCCAGGGGAGTGGCCATTATAGTAAAAAAATCCTTCCAAGGTGAGATTACTTCCTATGAAGCTGACTCAAAGGAAAACTGGTATTATTTACTACTGAATATCATACTTTAAACAAACCATTACTCTTTCTTAATATATATAGCCCCTGCTCAAATCAACAGCTCTTCATTTATGAAATCTTTAATATATTAGCCAAATACCCAAATCATCTGTTTATTGTAGGTGGGGACTGGAATGCTTTACTAAATCTAGATAAGGATAGATTGCATAATAAAAACAGACAGTCACAATCTACCACTACAGCACTTGAAGAATTACAAAATACATTTGAACTAGTTGACCCTTATGTTAAATTTCAATATGATAAAACAATATCAAGATTCACTTTGTTTTCAGCCACTCATAAAACCTGGTCCAGGATAGATGTTTTTCTAATTTCTCTTGCTTTCCTTTCTAACAAATTAAATTATACTGTATCACCTAGAACTCTTTCAGATCATTCCAAAATTAGACTTTTAATAAACTTTCAAGCTCATAAACAAAATATTTCTTATTTCAATACCCGGACGTTCAATCCTAAAATTATACAAAACCAAGAAACTACACAAGAAATTCAGAATGTGCTAGCCCAACTTCAAAATGATTTTATATCCGATCAAATTCCATATGACATACAATGGGCGGCTACCAAGGCGGTCATCAAGGGTATTATTATTCAAAAATCTGCATGGCTCAAAAAAAAAGTATAACAATCTTAAGAATGAACTAGAGTGTCAAATAAACACTGCTGAACTAGAACTTCAGGAAAAATATTCTAAAGAACTTGAGGAAAAAATAATTGATTGGTAAAAACAATTACACAAACACTATTTAGAAAATATCTCCTTCTTAGAATTAAGGTCAATATATCAATATTCAGAGTGGGCTCAAACACCATCAAAATTTCTAGCTAGACTAATTAACATAAAAAGTGGACCTCCTAGGAACAAAGAAATAAAATATGAAGGACAGGTAAAATATAAAGATCAAGATATAGTGGACGCTTTTGAAGATATTTATAAGAAATTATACAATATACCCTTATCATCATCTACAAACAGATTTGAGGATTTTATACATAATATAAACTTTCCACAAATTACAGAAGATCAAAGGAAACTCTTAAAATCACCGTTACATTTAAAAGAGATAAAAGCTGCAATAAACAAACTAAAATTAGATAAATCCCCTGGGCCTGATGGATACACATTGGATTTTTATAAGCTATTCATAGAACCTATCTCCAAAGTGTTATTAAAAGTTTTCAACTATATAACACAATATGGTATAACAGACAAATACTTAAATAACTCCAAGACAGTGTTGATTCCTAAACTGCATTCTGACCCAACAGTTCCAGCAAATTATAGACCAATAGCCCTCTTAAACACTGATCTTAGCCCATGTTATAGCAAACAGACTTAAGAATATACTCCCCTCTATTATTTCCCAACAACAAATGGGCTTTATGACAAACAGGCAAACAAGTGACAACACCCTCCTTTTAGATACCATTGTAAGACTACTTAATAGGGATAAATGCCCCAGATATGCCCTTACAGTAGATGCAACTAAAGCTTTTGATAGAGTAAACTTACACTTTCTCTTTAATATACTGCCTTTATATGGTTTTCCTCAAGAATTCATTAAAATGATCCAGGTTCTCTATCAGAAAGCTTCTACCACTATACAGGTAAATAAACTTATAACTAACCCTATACTCTTATCTAATGGTACACGACAAGGATGTCCTCTTTCACCATACCTATTTAATCTTTATCTAGAACCCCTCCTTCTGTTTATTTCACAAAAAAACCTTTCATCATATTCCCAGAATCCACAATACAAATCTTATATACTCAGCCTTTGCTGATGACTTAAATATATACTTCCAACTCCCCACTACTGACCTCCCAAAAATACTTAAAGTTATTGATGAGTTCTCGGTAGTTTCAAATTATAATTTAAATTTAAACAAGTCATACATATTTCTTCTCAATCCTATAGGGCATAAAGAATTGTACTTTCTTATGAGTGAGATCAAAATAAATTACCAGACAAAATATCTAGGAATAATATTTACTTCAGACTTCAAAGATATTATAAACAATAACCTACTAACTACATGGACTAGTATTCAAAACGATATGGATACATGGAAGAACATTAACATGTCTCTACTGTCAAAAGCTAGTGTTGTCAAGATGAATTTTCTACCAAGAATACTCTTTCAATTAAATGCTACCTTTTCAAATATTCCCCAAAACTTCTTCCTTGCCATGGAAAAAGCTATATCAAGATTCTTATGGTATCCTAAATCTACCAGAATTAAATATGCAAAACTTGTACTCGCCAAAGATAAGGGGGGATTGGGGTTAACTGATTTTAAGCTTTACTATAGTATAATTACTGTATACAGACTAATACAAATAATAAACTATGACTCATATATAAATACTTGGACACCCCAGTGGACCAAAATCCGGTATGAACAGTTGAAATCCCTTGGCTGCAATATCAAATCCTTACCATTCTTGAATTTAAACCTGGCTAGCATATACACTAAGAATTTACGCCCACTAATTAAAAACATGATTCTTACAACACAGAAACTATTTAAATCATTGCAATTAGCTGACGCTTTTGCCCTTATACAACCCTTACACCTAAATCCAAATTTACTAATAAATAATAAGCCAGTAAATCTAACAAACTACCCCCGATAAAAGATTATACAATATGGGATATATACCAATGGAAAGACTCTAACACTGGGCAAATGAGACTTGAACTCAAACTTCCTATGAAATATAGTATTATCCTTAACCAATTTCATCATCTTATAAATGCTAAATTCTCACAAATACACACTGACTTACAGAACATAGATTTAGTTAAATTAATACTTGAAAATCTTGCGATTAAAGGGAAAACAATTTCTAGGACTTATAAAATTGTTGTCGTCGTATCTTTCGGCTTTTCCCAGTTACGGGTCACCACAGCAGAACTCAGGTCTGCTAATGATTGGCAGTATATTTTTATGTACCGAGTTGCCAGCTCTGATGCACAATCTTCAACGAAGGTACGCCCATTCACGCATGTCTCCATACAGATGACGCTTCAGCTGAGAATCGAACAGGACAACATCTTACTGTGAGGCGACAACGCTGCCGCAGCACCATCACCGCAGTCAGGACTTATAAAATTGTGCAAAACATCAGAATTCTTTATTATTTTTAAACTACTGGCAAACGAAAATCAATCAGTGACTGAAGAAAATAAGAAACTAGCCATTGAAAATACAATCAAATTCATTCCTTTCAAGATGTTGTTATTTACACAAATTATGGTAAATAACAATCTATATTATACCTTATCTAAATTAAATAAATTCAATCCTAACTTTTCGCCTATATGTCCCCATTGTCCGGATCAAGCAGCTGATATTTTACATGTCATGTGGAACTGTACTAAGATACACAACTTATGGTGTTCCTTGACAGTAAGATTAGAGAAGATGGGATATAAAAAATCAACCCTTACTTGGGAGACAGCTATATTGTACATTAATATCAATCAACTCCCAAAAATATTAAAACATGTATTTATTACTATGTTTGCCCTTATTAAATTCTTTATTACAAAGAATTGGAATGTCATGTCACCAATTACATGGGAAAATTTTAGCACTCTTGCTATCAAATATATCTCATCTCACAAATTAATTTATTCAAAAACAAAAAAACAAACGCTATTACCAAAAATATTGGGGTTACTTGCTAGATATAATTCTTGACAAAATTTAACTACAAATTGTCATGAAAAGCTAACCTTTAAATAAGAAATGAATGTAGTATAACTAGTCTTTCTTGCATCTTCTCCCTTTTCTTAGTATATGTGTAATTAGATATGTTCCATAAACATACAAATAAATGGTCATATTTCTATTTTTACTTTATATATAGACTATCCCCTTTCTAACTATCCCTTATGAAACCAAATTAACATAAGAATTCTCATACATTACTTGATGTAGTGACTTCTTGATATATATTGTGTATATATATATATATATATATATATATATATATATATATATATATATATATATATATATATATATATATATATATACACATATATATATGTATAATTTTCTCGGAACGAGATTGTTGTCTGTTTTCTTTAGAACGGTATTTGTATTGTTTATTTGTGTTTTTGAGTTACCGTATTGTTGTTATTATTTGAAAAAAGAAAATTGAAATAAAGAGATTTTGGGAAAAAAAAAACATGCTCATTTTGTTTTAAACATGCTCGTTTTGCTTTAAACATGCTCGCTTTGCTTTAAACATGCTCGTTTTGCTTTAAACATGCTCGTTTTGATTTAAACATGCTCACTTTACAGTTCTGAGGCAATTCTGAATGCTTTATGTACTTTTCTAATGCTCGCTTTATCAAATAACTCGGTTTCAAACATTTTGTCTGATTAATGAGCTCTTTTCTATTTCTTGCTTACTTAATAAACTTTGCCGTGCTATTCGCTTACTTGACAACACGCTTTGTGCCCTTGTAATGTTCCATTAACCTCTTTCAATAAATAAATCATTTGTGTGTGTTCTCTTTACCTTGGACTCGTCTCTGACCTTTTTTCCCTCTCGGTTCTTTTAGCTTGTCTTCTCCATTACCTCTAAACCTCATGGCTCTGAAGAATAGTCTCTGCATTCCCCGTTCTGATACCATGTCGCTTGTCAGGTCAGGATAAAATAAGCAAGAATCGTGGGTTCTTGTTCAAGCAGCTTTATTGTATACAAACACATCATAAAGGAGGCTAAGTTATCATACATATGGATGTTAACATTCTGGTATCATGCATATGGATGTTAACATTCTGGTATCATACACATGGATGCTAACATTCTGGTATCATGCACATGGACGTTAACATTCTAGTATCATACACAGGGATGTTAACATTCTGGTATCATGCACATGGATGTTAACATTCTGGTCAAATGCACATGGATGTTAACATTCTGATATACACGTGGATGTTAACATTCTGATATACACGTGGATGTTAACATTCTGGTATCATGCACGTGGATGTTAACATTCTGGTATCATGCACGTGGATGTTAACATTCTGGTATCATACAAAGGGATGTTAACATTCTGGTATCATACACAGGGATGTTAACATTCTGGTATCATACACATGGATGTTAACATTCTGGTATCATACACAGGGATGTTAACATTCTGGTATCATGCACATGGATGTTAACATTCCTTTTATCATGCACATGGATGTTAACATTCTGGTATCATACACAGGGATGTTAACATTCTGGTATCATGCACAGGGATGTTAACATTCTGATATCATGCACATGGATGTTAACATTCGGTATCATGCACATGGATGTTAACATTCTGGTATCATACACAGGGATGTTAACATTCTGGTATCATGCACATGGATGTTAACATTCTGGTATCACACACGTGGATGTTAACATTCTGGTATCACACACGTGGATGTTAACATTCTGGTATCATACACGTGGATGTTAACATTCTGATATGCACATGGATGTTAACATTCTGGTATCATGCACGTGGATGTTAACATTCTGGTATCATGCACTTGGATGTTAACATTCTGGCATCATACACAAGGATATTAACATTCTGGAAATCATACACAGGGATGTTAACATTCTGGTATCATACACAGGGATGTTAACATTCTGGTATCATGCACATGGATGTTAACATTCGGTATCATGCACATGGATGTTAACATTCTGGTATCATGCACATGAATGTTAACATTCTGGTGTCATACACAGGGATGTTAACATTCTGGTATCATGCACATGGATGTTAACATTCTGGTATCATGCACATGGATGTTAACATTCTGGTATCATACACAGGGATGTTAACATTCTGGTATCATACACATGGATGTTAACATTCTGGTATCATACACATGGATGTTAACATTCTGGTATCATACACGTGGATGTTAACACTCTGGTATCATACACAGGGATGTTAACATTCTGGTATCATACACGTGGATGTTAACATTCTGGTATCATGCACATGGATGTTAACATTCTGGTATCATGCACATGGATGGTAACATTCCTTTTATCATGCACATGGATGTTAACATTCTGGTATCATACACATGGATGTTAACATTCTGGTATCATACACAAGGATGTTACCATTCTGGTATCATGCACAGGGATGTTAACATTCTGGTATCATGCACATGGATGTTAACATTCGGTATCATGCACATGGATGTTAACATTCGGTATCATGCACATGGATGTTAACATTCTGGTATCATGCACATGAATGTTAACATTCTGGTATCATGCACAGGGATGTTAACATTCTGGTGTCATACACAAGGATGTTAGCATTCTGGTATCATGCACATGGATGTTGATGAATGTTAACATCCACGTGTATGATACCAGAATGTTAACATCCCTGTGTATGATACCAGAATGTTAACATCCACGTGTATGATACCAGAATGTTAACATTCTGGTATCATACACATGAATGTTAACATTCTGCTATCATATGCATGAATGTTAACATTCTGGGTGTACCTTCAAAATGGCACAGAAACTAACATGTGCTTGGTATTTATTTGCACACACAAATCTTGGAAGTGCTTCTTAATGGTACAACACACCTGCTATTCTACACATCCCATCCATTTCCTTTTCATACTCGACCCTTCTCTCCTTTTTACATCTGTCTTAACATACTTCAGGCTTCATTGCCTTTTGATGAGTCCTTGTTGTTCCACGTTTTTGTTATGGCTGTCTTCCTTAGTGTCATTAATAGCCCAACCATTTTCACTTATTCTCTGGCCATTCTGTTGTACCCAGACATAAACAGCTTTTTTGTTAACCTTTCTGTTCCTGGCACCACTTGCTTTAACATTGCCTGTATTTCCTCCTTATATTCCCACAATTTGTTACAGTCCCAAAATACATGTCGCCATGTCCCTTTGGCCGCTCAACACTTCCAAACACTGCCCATTATTCTTTGGGTACATTTTTACTATTCCAGCAGGAATATAAAAGTACTCATGAAAACATTGTCAGGTAACTATCTTAAACTGATGCATGCAATGTTAGTATTGGGCTGTCTGGGTCACTGCACTGTTGGGCCACATTATGCACTGGGCATTTCACACAAAATGGAGGATGGTGTGGGTCACAGTCATCATCATGGATGCATGCGGCAAGGGGCACAATGATGCATGGCTGTCAACACACACATTAGGTGAGACTGGGATTCAGGTGACTGTGTCACATCACCATTGTTAGCCTGTTGCTCTGCACAGACTCTACAGGTTTTACTAAAGCAGCAATCTGTCTTCTGACTACAAAACAAAAGACAGACAGAAGTGAGCTAGACCACCGGTGCTACAAATGTGTCCATGTGCCATGCTTGCCAAGGATGTACATGTCTGCGAGACAGACAATGTAACATATAATACCAACCTATTTCTACCATTGTCCTGATGTGGCTGGATACCTGAACTGCCTAAAATGTGGTCAGTGTACAGTCTATATGTGCAGTGTTGCCGTACATGAATATGCTGCATATGGCACTAACCTGGAGTGTCATTCAGTGAGATGCATGGGTGTTGAGACCATCCTGATGCCAGTGCCCATTCCTTGAGGGATAATCTCAGTACCACTGTTCCCTTGGAAGGACACTGACAATTCCTCTGGTTCTCTTAGCCTGCTGTTCACGGATGACCCTTCCCCTGTGGCCAACATTTCAACTGCTATGGAAGTGACAGAAGCAGGCAGAACCACAATCACAATAATATTTCACTGCTGCACAGCATCGCAAAGAAAATAGCAAGAAAAAATTACACGTTGGGAAAATAAAACAGCCTGCTCACTGTCATACTGTATCAAGATAAAAGACATGTAGACCAAATGCACCCATCAGTGGCATGCAGCTATAAGTGAATAAATTGCCCTGGAGCACTGTATTTATCTACACTGAGGATGTCTTAGTCACAGACCAATAAAATTGTGTCAAGACTGACAAAATGAATGCCAAAGTCAAGGGCAACAGAATGGGCCCGAACTCTGAAGATTGCCTCATTTGAAATCTGAGCTTATGAAATCTAGCACTGAAAAGTCAGGTTTGGGGATGGAATACTAAGTTGGAAATGATGGAGATTAAGGCTGGCCCCAAAATATCAATACCGGATAACAAGATTGTGACTGACCTCAAGGAGGTCAAAGTCGCAGTCTGTCAACACTTGGTCAATCAAGGTCAACGACAATGACCCTGAGAGGACTATCAATGTTGACACCACAGTTCATAGGTCAAATGATGCCTAAGCAGGTACTGGAGATCAAATTGATCCCAAAGAGAAAGGGTCAGGAACTAGGCTTGAGACATATGGCAATGAAGATACCTTAGATAAACCTACCAACATAACGAAAAAAGGAAAGAAAAATATGAAGGTGTTACTGATTAATGCTAGGTGCCTGAACAAGAAACTGTAGTCCATACAGATGTCTGTGTAGTGGCTGAGACATGGTTTAAAATAGCGGACAGCACTCCAGCTGTGCAGGGCTATAACGTCTTCTGATACATTTAGACCAGCTACTGCACAGGAAAGTAAAATGGTGGAGGTGTATCAGCCTACATTCAGAAGGCATTCACATCATGGCTGGTTAAGCAGTATGATGCACTAGAGCTTCTTCATGTCCAAGTAACCATCAGAAATGTTCTGTACCATATATCTGCTAGCTATACAACTCCTATCTACAGGAACTAGAATCAATTAGTATTAAGCCCAATACCATTCTTCTAGGTGAGATAAACTATCCAACTATAGAATGGGAAACCTACACGACCACGAGTGCACAAGGACTGAGTTCCCAGACTTTGTCAACACAAATGCCTTGGAACACTTTGTCAGAGTACCCACTGGTGGAATAACATCTTGGACTTTGTCTTACTAATATGGGAGCATCTTGCATCATCCCTTGCGTATCTTCATAATTTGTTAGGTCTGACCATAAAGCAGTCTCCTTCGAAATAAAACTGAAAGCAGATCCCTTCCACCTAAGGTACCTTTAGAAATTCCTTTAAAACACACTACCTACTCCTAAGTGATACAGTGGTAAGCTTCAACTCTCACCAAACACAGTTAACTGCACGGAATACACAGAAATGTAGGCCATTACACTATACCAGCATGTAAACAGCTGCATAGATGCAGCTGTATAATTAGGAATAAGTGCAAGGCAAACCCCAGAAACAAACCCATATGGTGGAACCATAACGTCGACAAGCATTACAATAAAAGCAAAAGTATTTTGACAGAAAGTAAGAAGAGCAATTCCTAGAATGTTAGAGCCTTGTCACCAAAACAAACAAACAACTCAGCAGCCTAACAAAATCCACCAAAGTCAAGTATGAGGCTAAAAGAGCTATCCAAGCCAAAGACAATCATAAGGCATTTTATAGTTATGTTTGTAATTTCAAAAGCACAATGCCCTGAGCTGATTGTGAATGATGTTACCTACACTGACACTGAAAATAGAGCTAACCTACTGGCCAATA
Source organism: Protopterus annectens (assembly GCF_019279795.1). Lineage (NCBI taxonomy): Eukaryota > Metazoa > Chordata > Ceratodontiformes > Protopteridae > Protopterus > Protopterus annectens. Next base: position 74,998,708 of record NC_056735.1, on the reverse strand, counting down.
AATTCAGCTCAAACTTTACATCTCTCTCCCCTCCATCTGTCCTCAAGATACACCAGAAACTGTCTCACCTACAGCTATCACACAAGACCAAGTCTTAAAAGTGCTATCAAAAACTAAAAATACAGCATTGATGGGTCCTGACAATATCCCTGAATGCATCTTAAATAGCATGAAGCATGATTAAGCCCCACCCTAACAACACTGTTCAGTCTCAGCCCCACCCCTAACAACACTGTTCAATCTCAGCCACACCCCTAACAACACTGTTCAGTCTCAGCCCCACCCCTAACAACACTGTTCAATCTCTGCCTCCATAGAGGTTTTGAAGCAAGTGAATGCACAACATCTACATTCATTCCCCTGCATAAGGAGGACCACAAAACCAGGCAATTACAGACCGATAAGTCTGACTAGCCCCATAAGTAAAGCCATGGAAAGACTTATCATACAATTAATCAATCAGGGCACAGGTAAACTCCAAACACTGGACCTGTCTCCGTTTGGATTCATCAAGGGCAGGCCATGCTTACTCAGCCTGGTGGATTTTTTTGAAAAGGTCACCAAAGCAATGGACGAAGGCAAAATGGTACACACCACATACCTCGACCTGGCCAAGGCATTTGATGCAATTACCAACTAAGGCATAGTTAAAAAGCTAAATAAATTGAGAATAACCCACTACATTACCCATTGGATTGCCAACTGTCTCACAGATAGGATGCAGATAATCAAAATAGGGGAAGTTTCCTCCACAAAGAGACCAATCACCAGTGGAGTCACCCAGAGTTCTATGATGGAACCTCTCCTGTTTGGCATCTACTTTTCTGAAGTAAAAGCCAGTACCAAAGGCGTCTGGCTGACTATGTTTGCAGATGACTGAATCCCTAAATGACTTAGGAAGCATGCATGAAGGTTTGTCTCAAATAAATAACTGGTGTCAAAATCATGGTCTGAAACTAAGTGCTAAAAAATGCATTTTTGTATCCTTTGGGAAGTCATCTACCCCAGAAAGCTAGCTCACTGACAATACACCCCTAAGACTTGACCCACTTTTTCAGAATTGGAGAACTTATGTGGACACTGACCTAACTTTTGACCAACATGTTGGCTATTGTTGTAAGAAAGTCCTCCTATATTGCACAGTTTATAAACAATGGGACTGTGTCTAGATCTAGGGATGTCATTGCTCCCCTTTTACTCAGCCCTCATGAAGCCAATCATTGAATATAATGCCCCCTTGTCCAAACACATGTGACAACTGAAACTCCCACAGAGATACCTTACTAAAAGGATGCAAGGCCTAAACAACATATCCTACCATCTCAAAGCCCTGTCACTATACTCAGTATCCTACAGACAGCAAAGAGGTGACCTGTGTCTCGCATACACGGCATCCTCTCACCCACTACTGCTAGATTTACAGCACATCAGCAAGTCAAATGGCATGAGAAATACCATGTGAAGTGATCTAATCCTCTTCTGCAACGTTAATAGAATGGTTTGGAGGGACAGGTATATTTCTCAGAAGATATTGCTGCTGTGGAACAGACTTCCCATCCACATAAAACAAAGTTCATCCCTGTCCATTTTCAAGTGCAACTTAGATTTATGGATGGGAAACAGAAAATTTACCCTAGGACTAACCCCTGTACAACTAACGGACAGATGCAGCTTCTAAATGCTTTATTCCATACATGGGTCCCCTCATCATCAATGGTAACAACAGTTGCAACATGTAGTTATCAAATATGGGATGGGTAAGCCCAATCTATAACTAAATGGGATAGGTTATTTGAGCACAAAATAGAGAACCGGCTAGGCTTAAAACAGCCCGCAAGGGCATTTATCCTAGGACTTACCTATGAACCTAGTACCCCCAGTGCTAGTGGAGGGAGAAAACTAAGACCAAATCTGTCGCACCTTGAAAAATGTCTTCCACATTCTGGTGTAATCCAGTTGAACTGAAAGGACCTGTGAGGCCCGGCGGACAAAGAGGAAGAAGGCCTGGGGTGTGAAGGTCTGGTTCCAAGGCTTCAGAGGCATCATCCACAGGACCGGCAGAAGCAGAGCTTTAATGGGGAGCCACATCAGATATATGTACATACTGGAGATGAAGAGGGAGAAGAAATTAAAACAATATCCTTAGAAACCTTCCTAGCAGAATCAACTACACTGGGCTACCTGGGAGCAGAAGAAACAACCTTAACATTAGCCTTAGTACTGGGAAGGGAAAGCAATGGGCTCAGACACCAGGGTATCCCTAAACATTGCTAAGTTGGGTCTATTTTTATCACCCTTAATGGTGGAGAGCTTAAATGAGACACATAGAATACACCTTCAAAAAGTTAGTCTCTCTAAGATATTTAAACACATTTTGAGTGCTCGTCCATTGCTGACATTTATTTATTTAACTTATTTTAATTCTCCTTCTGCTTCAATCCTTTCAGTTTAGCCCAATGCCCCCTTCCATCACCGGGGTTGCCAACCTCTCCTGCAACCCCTGGACTATCTCTGTTCTAAGGCTGGGGCTGGTCTGGAACCTAAGGGCATCCTTAGTGGTCATGCCACTGACTACTTCCAAGACATGGATTTTATTTTTTAATAACTTGCCCCTTGGTGCCTCCTCACCTGCATTCATCTGTTTTATGTCCAGGTGCTACTCCACTCTATGGAACATGCCTCCCTGCAGCGAATGCCAAGGCAAACATCCCCTCCCAACCCCCAGATGGCGGTGCCCATTCCTCCTTGCCAGCATCTCAGATGCCTAAAATGCTTAATTGAAAAGGGAGCCCTGAGATGTAGGTAGGAACTTATTTCTCTATTCCACAGTGCTGGCTTTACTTATTTCAATTAGATAAGCACATGGGTGTACTGGTCCTCAGGACATTTTCAACTATGATCTGAGCTCAAGAAACAAGTACAATTGAAGAAACAAATATAAAACTCAGACTCAAATACAACTACAAGCAAATATAAGAACATAGTACGTACATGTAATGACAGCTTTAAGCATTTGTGGGGAAGAGATGTTCCACACACCAGAGTAGGCATTATGCATTGTAGGCAAGGGACATATAATTAAATTTTATCTTGAAAGCATGTGTAGGTGGATTCTTTGATTTTTGGTGCTCAGAATCTGTCGCCTCACCACAGGAGGTAGGTCATCAGTGTTGCTTTGCCAAATTTCATTAGTGCTATTTCACCTATGACAGTTGTGAACAGTGACAAATCAGGGATATTAGGTCTTCATGATTGCCTCTACAGAAGTAATTTTGATCTCTCATCATACATTTAGATCTTAGAGGAGGACAGTAGTCTTGAATGACAATTTGAAATAGTATGGTACTGGGAAGTATTGTTGCTCTTTGTTTAGTGGAAGCCAAATGAAATTTCTTAAAGAAATCGCAGTGGTGGGCCTTGACACCCACAAGATGGATAGGCTACTTGTATGGGAGAAAACAGCCCAATGCCAACATAATATCATTCAGCCATTTTTTTGAAGGAGTAAAGGCTGTAGTTTATATACAGAAAATGTAAAGGCAGGGGTCTGGTCCCATTCTCCTGCCGGGTTAGATACTAAAGTCTCAGAGAGAGGTTAACCACAGATGTCTGAATCTAAGCAGCATGGTGGCTCAGAGATTAGCATTTATGCCTTACACTTCTTGGGTATGAGATTCATTCAAGACTTCTGGTTAGTCTGTGTGTGGAGTTTGCATAGTTAGCCTGTGCCTGAATGGCTTTTTCAGGATACTCTGTTTCTTCTTCCTAGGGCCCCAAAATATGCTAGTTGATTGTACCAAAATGCCAGTTTGTTTTACCTGCTAAATAAAAAAAAGCCTTTCACAGGCAATTTTGTGACACAACCCCAGCCACTGGGTCAAGTTATATAAAATGTGTGTGTGTATGTGTGTGTGTGTGTGTGTGTGTGTGTGTATGTGTGTGTGAAAGAGAGAGACGTATTAGGGAACTTTATTCAAATGGAATACATTTTCCACCTTCTATTACGTGCATTTCACTGCAGAAATCATATCTATTACAAATCTTTGACTAACAGAACACATAGAGACTGTATTTACAAATTAAATCATGTCTTTAATGAAGTAAGATTGTGATATCCACAAACAAGGACAGTAACTCCTTCAAATGCTTTCAGATAAACTATAACTCTCAAAGTATAACTCTCAAAATTAATAATTAATGTTCATTAACACTGAATGTATAGGCCTTCCTTGCTGCAGTCTTCTGGTCTTGTATAAGGTTATCGTCCTTCAGGTACTCTGGTCTCTCTGATCTTTGATACGCTCTTCGCTGGGTATTAGGCTGCCACCTGTACAACTTTATCTGAGAGGCCCTTGCTGGATAGTAAGCTTCCTCCTTTATAAATAGTGTGGTCCAGAACCAGGACCCCATCTGCAACTTTCTATAATCCCTCTACAATGAAAGGCAAACATTCCTGTTGCCTCCAGCTTCCATTTGCTCTTTACGTAAGTATAACTTTGACTTTATCAACAGACGTACCTTTCATGTGCTCCACATTTTGAGGAGCTCTGTGATTTTATACAATAAATCTGCATCTGCTCCTCTCTCCTGATTTGATGTGACACAGTTCAGATTTGTTTTCTTTTCACTATCTGTACTTAACAGTCCTGACATCTAGGAACAACATCCAAGCTATAAACCAATTTGTTTGTCCTGTTCTAACTTACAGTTTTGGGGTGATTGGCCCCAAATGTTATTGGATCAGTTGGACAGGAAAACAAGAAAAAAGTTTCATGCTTATCAAATGATATATATATAAAAAAAAATCAGTGTATACCAAGATTACATATTTCTCATTCTGAAGGAGGAATGGGCCTCCTTGAAATTGATTACATGTATAGATCTGCAATCATAGGACTGCAAACACATCTGCTGATCTCATTAGATCCAAACATATTGAAAATTTTGAAACATGAAGAGAACAAATCGAAGATTATTTCCTTGCTTAATTTAGCAGAAGCACGTTGGTTTCTAATGGGAAAGAAAATCAAACCAGAAGTAACAAAAATCAGGCAGCGACTGAAAATGTGCCAAGAAACAAAGGAAAGAATAGAAAAGGAGAGGGATCAGACGAGAAGGCAAGAAATGTGGAAAAGGCATAAATATAGCTGCAAGTACAGAAAAAAAGAAGTTATGTACTCACTATAACGTTCCATGTTGGTAGCCCATCTCACCCTTCATTTTTACATATGGATTCGGAGCCGATCCTCGGCTCCGACTCAACCGATTTACAAGCTCAAAGACTTCTGGTTGGCTCGTGGCTAAGCAGGTATCCCATGGTGCACCAGTGCAATCCCCAGATCTTGTTTGCTGCTCGCTAGAAACAGAAAAAACCCTAACCAACAAACCAATACTAAAGGGTCACCAACCAAGACAATCAAATTATTACCTCCAGATCTTCCAGAATGGGGACAGGAGAGCGGGTTAGTAAAAATGAAGGGTGAGATGGCCTACCAACATGGAACATTATGGAGAGTACATAACTTCTTTATGTTAGGTAGTCCAATCTCACCTTCATTTTTACATATGGGACAGCGTCCCCAGCACCTTATTCTTGGGTGGCTCATTGGAAAATACTCCTGAGCATCGTGGAGCCAAAGGATGCTCTACCCATGGATGCCAAATCCAACTTATAATTTGTAATAAAGGTGTAAGGGGTAGCCCACGTAGCTGCTGCACAAATATGATCAAGTGGTACCCTGGCTTGAAAGGCTGCAGATGTAGACAGAGACCTGGTAGAATGAGCCTTGATCCTGTGGGGTAAAGGTCTGCCCTCTGAATTGTAGATGAAGGCTATGCAACTAGAAATCCAATTAGACAATGTCACCTTAGAAACTGGTAAGCCTAATCTGGAGTTGGAAAAAGAAATAAATAACTGGTCTGACTTCCGAAATTCTTTGGTCCATTGCAAATAAAAACGTAGTTGTCTATGATCGTCCAGATGGTGGCAACGATATTCAGCTGCATTACAGTGATTGGGAAAGAAGACTGGAAGCTCAATGGACTGATTTAAGGTGGCATTAGAATAAAACTTTGGGAACAAATGAAGGATTGATACGTAAAGATATCCTGTCTTTATGAAAGATTAAATAAGGTGGCTTAATAGACAGGGCTTGTAGCTCAGATACACGTCTGATTACCGTAATGGCTACTAAAAACACAGTCTACCAAGACAAATATTTTAAAGAAGATGAGTGAGAAGGTTCAAAGGAAGGGGATGTCAACTTGGACAACACAAAATTTAAGTCCCAAGAAGCCACAGGTTCTTGCAATGGTGATCTCAGTAAAGTGGCCCCTCTCAAGAAAGTTTTGCATAGCTTATGAAACATAAGGTTGGCATTTGGGGACCCCAAATAAAAATGAAAGATTGCCGTCAACTGTACTTTGATGGTAGCCGCAGCAGATCCCTGCTGAAAAAGCTCCGAAAGGAATTCCAGAATCACGGGAATAGGAGTGGTGTAAGGATCCACATTCATTTTCTGTGCCCAAATAGAAAACCTTTTCCATTTATTGTCATATAGCCTTCTGGTAGAGGGTTTATGCGAGGATAAGAGAATATGTGATACGGAGGAAGAAACATCATGAAGCCTGACTAGAGATGGAACTGTAGCAGCCATGCTGTCAATTTGAGGGTGTGGAGAGCTGGATGTAGCGAACCCGACATGTGGGTCAACAGATCTGGAAATGGGTCCAGAATCCAAGGATTGTCCAGGAGAAGAGGCTCGAGGAAGGGGAACCAGACCTGACGAGGCCAGTAAGGAGCAATGAGGATCAACTTGCTTCCCAGCCGACTGGCTTTCCAAATCACTTTGGGGATAAGAGGGAATGGAGGAAAGGCATGCAGAAGTCCCGTGGGCCAATCGTGGACCAGAGCGTCTCCGGGTGTTTCCCCCAGAGGGGGAATCAGGGAAAAATAGCTGCTGCACTTGGCATTGACTGGGCTGGCAAAAAGGTTGCAGCAAGGCTGTCCCCATCTCCGGAAAATCTGTTCCACTATTTCCCGTTTCAGAGACCACTCATGAGGCAGTAAGATTGCCCGGCTTAGCTTGTCAGCTATCATGTTGGTTGTCCTCAGAATGTGTGTTGCCACCAGAAAGCGCTGGGAAGAAATCACCCATTCCCAAACTCGCATGGCCTCTCGACAGAGTGGGTAAGATCTGGTACCGCCCTGTTTGTTGATATACCACACAACTGACATGTTGTCCGATTGTATTGCAATAATCCCTGGAGGAAGAAGGTCCTGAAGTGCTGGCAACGCCAGAACATTGCTATGCAGATGAGCCTCGTGTTCTTGCCATGTGTCGTGGACAGTCCTGCCAAGATAATGCTCCCCAACCCGACCTGGGAGGCAACCATGGTCACAGTGGCAACGGGCTGGGCAGGAACAAAGGGAGCTCCCGTGAACAAGTGGTTGGGGGCTATCCACCAATGAAGGTCCTTTTTGCATGATTCCATCAGCAGGATAGGGTGACTCAGTGGTAGCTATTGGAATGACCACTGGGAAGACAGGAGCCATTGGAGGATTCTCATGTGCAACCTGGCTAAAGGTATTAACAGAATGGTTGAGGCCATCGTACCGAGAAGTTGAAGAACCCATTTTGCTTGGACTTTCCTAAGCGGAAGAAGACGCTGAACTAGTGAGATGAGGTTTTGTGCTCTTTCGGCAGGGTGACGAACTGTCATATTCACTGTGTCTACCTCTGCGCCTATAAAAATCACAGATTGCGAGGGCAGTAATGCAGATTTTTCCCAGTTTGTGAAGATCCCTAGTTGAGCACAAAGTTGAATGGTGGCGTCCCTGTTTTTGATGAGTAGATGCCTGGTGGGAGCGGTCAGGAGCCAGTCGTCCAAATTCGGAAACACCTGGAATCCCTGACATCTCAAGTTAGCTGTCACTACTGCCATGCATTTGGTGAACACCCTGGGGGCAGTGGTGAGACCAAAGGGCAGAGCACGAAACTGATAATGACCGGCTCCCAGCCGGAAGTGCAGACATCTCCTTGATGCCTTGTCCATTTTTATACGGTAGTAGGCATCTTGGAGATCCAGAGAGCACATCCAATAGTCTTTCCCTAACAACGGGAGTATTGACTGCAGTGTAACCATCTGAAACTTGTCCTTCTTCCCGGATTTGTTTAATCTGCTGAGGTCCAAAACTGGCCTCCAGTCTCCGGTTCGTTTTGGGACTAAAAAGAACTAGGAACTAGGAACTAAAAGGAATAAGTTCCGGATCCTGTCTGGTTTGCTGGGATGGGCTGGATGACTCTTTTTAAGAGCAACTTGTTGATCTCCACAGTTGCCTGATCCCTGTGATTGGGTGGAACATCTGAGATCTCTTTGGGAACAAACGGTGGAAGGGAAAAGGGTATGATATAGCCTCTGGTAACAACTCTTTGTACCCACTTGTCTTGGATGATATTTAGCCAGGCTTCTGAATACAAAGAGATGCAACCACCGACTGGCCCCAGAGAGAAAGTCAGGCTCCACATCAGGAGCACTGATAAGGCCGCCCTCGAAAGGAATCACAGCCTTGCAGGTACTGCGGACCGCCTCTGCCTCTAGGGTGACATCTACCATTTCCTCCTCCTCTGCCTCTGAAGGAGGATTCACTCTGTGTGTCCGGAAAGACCCTCTGGGACTTTTTGAACCACATTTTACCTCCTCTTTGACCTTTGGGGTATGGTCAAGAGGGAAAGGTAAAACGGACTCCCACGGCAGAGAGAGTCTTTCCTTTCTGTTCACACACAGTGAGTGTTTCTTTCACCTTGGGACCAAACAAAGAAAAACCATCAAATGGGGTGTTGGTGAAGGTGGACTTGAATGGTTCTGCAAAATTACACAGGCACATCCAGGAGTGGCGCCTAAGGGCAACTCCTGAACCCACTACTCTGCTCGCTCCATCAGCCACATGGGAGATGAGCCACATGGAGGAGTTAACTACAGAATTTAGGGTGGACAACTGAGCAGAGACCTTATCAGGGACTCACTCAGGACAAGCACCCTGTATGGAATCTCCTAACTCCTTGAGCAGATCCCTCTGCAATCTCGTGAAGTGAGTAAGATAGTTAAGAGATCAAAGTGTAAATGCAGCTGAACTAAATACACGCTTCCCAAATCTGTCCATCTGTTGAGACTCCTTGTTTGGTGGATAAACAGAAGAAGAAGTCTCCGCCAACTCCTTCTTCGTGGCTGCTGCCACCACCATGGCATCTACGGGAACGCCCTTAAACAAGAACTCTTTTCCAGGAGGGGCAGACAGAAACTTATTTGGTCTCCTGGGGACTGGCTCCATGGCATCGGGAGTATCCCACACCTTCCGACTAACCAGATCCATTAGTTCGTCGAAAGGTGGAGACACCCAAAAGGCAGAGGGTTGAGACGCGAAATCCTTCAGGTACACTGACTCCTCATCAGAAGGGTTGACAGTGGGCCAGTCGCATCTCTGTTTAAGGATCTCCAGGATGTCCACAGAGGAGACATCATCAGAGGACGACTTGGGGGACCCTTCCAACTCCTTGAGGTCAGTGTCCGATGTCAGAGACTCATCCTGGGAGTCAATATGCTTTCTCTTGCATACCCTCTTCCGGGGGGGGTCCTCGAAGGGACATTCTGGGGAGGTCTCGGAAGAGTGGGGGTCACCAGCTGGTGGCTCCTGAGGGTGCGGGTCTCTGCTGTCTCCAGAGAGAGTAGGTGCTGAGACTGAAGTGGGGGGAAGAGTGCTTGTACCACTGGCAGGGGCTGTAGATTGAGACAACACGCTCCTCATCACCTCAAAAGCCGAACTCTCCAGCTCCAAAGACCTCCCCCGCTCCAAAGAGACAAAGGTTGGCGCCGGAGCTAAAGCCATCGGCTCCAAGATAGATGCAGGTTCCGAGCTCACCCTGGCGGAAGCACCAAGAGGAAGACTCAGAACCGAAGATAGATTCAAACCTCCCCATCGGTGCCGACAGAAGAGTTTTGGTCCCTGGACATGACGGATGGAGCAGAACGTGTCAGAGCCAAACTCGGCTCCAATGCAGCAGCAAGGGGAGCTGGAACCGAGGGTTCCTCCGTTGGTAACAAGCACTCCGACTCCGAAAGGCCAACAAGGCTCATAGGAGGAATAACAGACGAGGGCAAAACTGGATCGAGTGGCTCCGAAACCGACTGGGTCAGAGCCAACAAAAATTTAGGCAGAGCAGACGACTTCAGGAGTCTTAGTACTACCCTCTCCACATCTTCTTCAAAAGGCTCCTGGAAGATCTGGAAGATAAAATAGGGGATCTCGACCTTGGAGGCACTGGAGACTTGATTAGCAAGGAGACCTGTAGGGATTCTACAGACCAGCTCCGAGCAGCAGAGTCAACTGGTATTTCCAATGGTTCAGAAGTCGGCACCGAAGCACCTGTGACTAACTCTGATACCATGGTGCTCTCCTTCGGCTCCGAAGACTGAGGAGTCGAGGAGGCAGATTTTGGTAATTTGGAAGGCGGCTCCAAGACACCAGCCGGTGCCGGAGAAGGCCTTCTAGAAGATTTCGGTTTGGATTCAGATCTAGATTTTGTAGACTTGGAAGAAGCTGAAAAACTAGATAAAGCTTCCTCAAAGGTTGGTTTCAGAAGACCCTTGAGTATCAACTTGTTCTTTCTCTCCTGCAACACTCTAGGAGAGAAAGCATGACAGAACAAGCATGATTCCTGCAAATGGATGGCTCCCAAGCAGAAGACACAGCCACTGTGGCCATCCGTTAATGACATTTTCTTGGAGCATTTCATGCATTTTTTTAACCCAGAGGGTTTATGCTCCTTGCTATCCTTAGACACTGCAGACACACACACAAAACCAGAGGAGAAACAGGAAGAGAGAGAATAAATGAGGACTAGGTCCTCTAACTAAAACGGGCCTAGCCCGGTGTAAGAGAAACTAGGTCTTCTAACTTAAACAGACCAAGTATTTTACACAGGCACACACAGAGATTCAGTCACACAGGAAAAATTTTTAGATGTCAAAAATACAAATAGAAGAGCTACATGAGGACTAGGTCCTCTAAGTTAAATGGATCTAGCCCAGTGTAACAGAAAACTAGGTCTTCTAACTTAAACAGACCAAGTATTTAACACAGACACACACAGAGGTTCAATCACACAGGAAAAAAAATTTGTAACAGCCATCTTATAAATACCACCTTGGCAGATCCCCGCCAAAGACAACAAGTTAACAATCAACAGCGACCAAAAACGTCTGAGCAGTACAAATAAATCAACAGGAGCCCCTGTTGATTAAGAGTGGAAAAAAAACGCCAAAACTAACGCTCTACTTAGGCAGAAAAGCGCAATGGCACCTATCTAACTGGCATACCGGATACTAAAAATACTACAGTGAAAAAAGTCCACAAGGACAATTTAGGAAAGGGCCTATAACATAACAACACTAAATAACACTATCTACCTAGGCAAAAAAGCGCAATGGTGCTTAACTAACTGGCACACAGGATACTCAAACTACTACAGTGAAAAAAGTCCACAAGAACAATCTTAGGCAAAGGCCTATAACAACACTAAATATGCAATATCCACTATGAATGTAAAGAATTGAAAAGGGCTTAGCCAGAGCCAAGAGAAGCACATCCGAACACCTTGACATGGCAAACGAGATCTGGGGTTTGCACTGGTGCACCATGGGATACCTGTTTAGCCACAAGCCAACCAGAAGTCTTCGAGCTTGTAAATCAGCCAAGTCGGAGCCACCCATATGAAAAATTAAGGTGAGATTGGACTACCTAACATCATACCTTTCAACTGTACAGATTTTCCCAGAACGTCCAGATTTTGCCCTATTTTTGGTCTGTTTTTCATAAAATTGTGG